>NW_026876215.1:0-194125 GCF_032173495.1 Musca vetustissima
GGATAGGCTTTAAAATATTCTTTAAAAATCCACGCCTAAAGGTCTGAGGATAGGCTTTAAAATATTCTTTAAAAATCCACGCCTACTGACCTCAGGGCAGTGTAAAAACATTCTTTAAAAATCCACGCCTACTGATCTACCAGGATAGTGTTTGAAATATTCTTTAAAAATCCACGCCTACTGATCTACCAGGGCATGTAAAAACATTCTTTAAAAATCCACGCCTACTGATCTACCAGGGCATGTAAAAACATTCTTTAAAAATCCACGCCTACTGATCTACCAGGGCATGTAAAAACATTCTTTAAAAATCCACGCCTACTGATCTACCAGGGCATGTAAAAACATTCTTTAAAAATCCACACCTATTTCTGAGGAAGTAAAAAAAACATTCTTTAAAAATCCACGCCTACTGACCTCAAGATAGTGTTTGAAATATTCTTTAAAAATCCACGCCTACTGACCTCAAGATAGTGTTTGAAATATTCTTTAAAAATCCACGCCTACTGACCTCAAGATAGTGTTTGAAATATTCTTTAAAAATCCACGCCTACTGACTTCAAGATAGTGTTTGAAATATTCTTTAAAAATCCACGCCTACTGATCTACCAGGATAGTGTTAAAAATATTCTTTAAAAATCCACGCCTACTGATCTACCAGGGCATGTAAAAACATTCTTTAAAAATCCACGCCTACTGACCTCAAGATAGTGTTTGAAATATTCTTTAAAAATCCACGCCTACTGACCTCAAGATAGTCTTTGAAATATTCTTTAAAAATCCACGCCTACTGACCTCAAGATAGTCTTTGAAATATTCTTTAAAAATCCACGCCTACTGACCTCAAGATAGTCTTTGAAATATTCTTTAAAAATCCACTCCTACAGATCTGAGGATAGGCTTTGAAATATTCTTTAAAAATCCACGCCTACTGACCTCAAGATAGTCTATGAAATAGTCTTTAAAAATCCACGCCTACTGACCTCAAGATAGTCTTTGAAATATTCTTTAAAAATCCACGCCTACAGATCTGAGGATAGTCTTTGAAATATTCTTTAAAAATCCACGCCTACTGACCTCAAGATAGTCTATGAAATAGTCTTTAAAAATCCACGCCTACTGACCTCAAGATAGTCTATGAAATAGTCTTTAAAAATCCACGCCTACTGACCTCAAGATAGTCTATGAAATAGTCTTTAAAAATCCACGCCTACTGACCTCAAGATAGTCTTTGAAATATTCTTTAAAAATCCACGCCTACAGATCTGAGGATAGTCTTTGAAATATTCTTTAAAAATCCACGCCTACTGACCTCAAGATAGTCTATGAAATAGTCTTTAAAAATCCACGCCCACTGACCTCAAGATAGTCTATGAAATAGTCTTTAAAAATTAACGCCTACTGACCTCAAGATAGTCTATGAAATAGTCTTTAAAAATCCACGCCTACAGCTCAGATAATCTTCTATGAAATAGTCTTTAAAAATCCACGCCTACAGCTCAGATAATCTTCTATGAAATAGTCTTTAAAAATCCACGCCTACTGACCTCAAGATAGTCTATGAAATAGTCTTTAAAAATCCACGCCTACTGACCTCAAGATAGTCTATGAAATAGTCTTTAAAAATCCACGCCTACAGATCTGAGGATAGTCTTTGAAATATTCTTTAAAAATCCACGCCTACAGATCTGAGGATAGTCTTTGAAATATTCTTTAAAAATCCACGCCTACAGATCTGAGGATAGTCTTTGAAATATTCTTTAAAAATCCACGCCTACAGATCTGAGGATAGTCTTTGAAATATTCTTTAAAAATCCACGCCTACAGATCTGAGGATAGTCTTTGAAATATTCTTTAAAAATCCACGCCTACAGATCTGAGGATAGTCTTTGAAATATTCTTTAAAAATCCACGCCTACAGATCTGAGGATAGTCTTTGAAATATTCTTTAAAAATCCACGCCTACTGACCTCAAGATAGTCTATGAAATAGTCTTTAAAAATCCACGCCTACTGACCTCAAGATAGTCTATGAAATAGTCTTTAAAAATCCACGCCTACTGACCTCAAGATAGTCTATGAAATAGTCTTTAAAAATCCACGCCTACTGACCTCAAGATAGTCTATGAAATAGTCTTTAAAAATCCACGCCTACTGACCTCAAGATAGTCTTTGAAATATTCTTTAAAAATCCACGCCTACAGATCTGAGGATAGTCTTTGAAATATTCTTTAAAAATCCACGCCTACTGACCTCAAGATAGTCTATGAAATAGTCTTTAAAAATCCACGCCTACTGACCTCAAGATAGTCTATGAAATAGTCTTTAAAAATCCACGCCTACTGACCTCAAGATAGTCTATGAAATAGTCTTTAAAAATCCACGCCTACTGACCTCAAGATAGTCTATGAAATAGTCTTTAAAAATCCACGCCTACTGACCTCAAGATAGTCTATGAAATAGTCTTTAAAAATCCACGCCTACAGGTCTGAGGATAGGCTTTGGAATATTCTTTAAAAATCCACGCCTACAGGTCTGAGGATAGGCTTTGGAATATTCTTTAAAAATCCACGCCTAAAGGTCTGAGGATAGGCTTTGAAATATTCTTTAAAAATCCACGCCTACAGATCTGAGGATAGGCTTTGAAATATTCTTTAAAAATCCACGCCTACAGATCTGAGGATAGGCTTTGAAATATTCTTTAAAAATCCACGCCTTGAAACCGTGGATACATATTTGAAATATCCACCGCATAGTGAATGGAACATGGTGTTTAGCTCAACTTAATTTAACGATTTGTTTCCGTTGATAAAAATCCTTAAAACCACTACCAAACCACTATTCCACTATCATCCCCCTTATTAAACCAAACAGAAAATGTTTTTCTAAGCGATTGGTTAACCAAATATGCGGAATTTATTTTTTAGTATTTGTTTTCTTATACCCTAATGGTTGGCGTCTAGTTTTCGCATCGTATACGAGTGATCTTGGCGATATTCAGTGCACGTTTTCGAAAATTTAAAATATTTTTTTTCCTTTCAGTTCGCCCTGGTGCCACAGCCAGCCCCAGCTAGTGCTAGTTATAATGCGATTTCTTCCACCATTCAATTGTGTTGCCACAATTGCCCGAAGGTGAACCTTTTTCCAAAGAGAGTAACGCGTTTATGATGAGTTTTCTTTTCGTTTCTTGCTTTGTAGGTCGGTACTTGTTAACCTGAAAGTCCATTGTTGCGAAGTGATGCGGGATCTTGGAACAAATACTCTTAGCAGTTATTGCTGTTGCGTTTAATAATATTTGTGTCTAATATGCTGTCAGAGATAATCTTTTATTTTTTGAAGGCAGCAGAAGAAAAAAGGCAATGCGAAAGTTCGCCTTTTAGTTGTGTATTGTACTATTCCATACCTTTAGTCCGAATACCTAACAATTGAAATGTTTACATTAAAATGTGAGATAGAAGCGGACAGCATCAAAATTCTTTGAAGTCAATGATAACACATTAACTGAATAATTGAATTCCATATTCGAAACAAAGAGAGATTACATTTTTGTTAATTTATAAAGGCTCTTCCGTTCATATTGGCCTATATAGATCTCCGGCCCCTCTTCAACTCATTTTTATAGATTCTGAAGCTCCTTTTAGCTCATCTGTAGTATTTGTCAACAGGTTTTGCTGGAACCCCGCAAAGCGTGTGTGGGCGTTTTCAATTGATACCTACTTTCATTTTCGTAAGCGTGACCTGATGATATTTTTTTAGCAGCTAACCGCAAACGCGAAACATAAGTAGTCACTATCAAAGCCATAGAATTGTTTAAGGATATGATTCCCAAACATTGTCACCAACAACAACAACAATACTCTACTACTACTCCTGATACGCAATACCACCACTTGAATTCCAATGAAAATGCGTTGGCGTAGGAGGATCATTGCACAACGATGCGATCACTTGACTTCGAAAGGAAACAGTAAACCACAAAAATGTTGTTGCCGTTGTCGTTGCTGTTGTTGTTGTGACAACAACTTGTTAAATGCGATTAAATTAAGCATGATGACCACAATAAAAATATCAAAGTCATCCTCGCTCCTCCCAACGGTTCTGTAACCACGAAGTGGAGGGAGAGTGAGTGTGAAAAAAATATCAGATTACCAATCAAATCGTGGATCACATTTCTCAAAAGGCATCGGTGACCAGCAACCAAACCGCAAACAAGGTATTCCGAAGGCACACTTGGTTATGGTGACTGACAACGATGCGGATGATGATGACGATGACTGGCAACAATTTACACCCTCACAATGTAATGTGAGCACCATCACTACAAAGTGACAGTCACCACTAACTATATGTTTGGCAACAGGTCATCAACAAGTTTTGATGATGACGATGACTGGCAACAATTTACACCCTCACAATGTAATGTGAGCACCATCACTACAAAGTGACAGTCACCACTAACTATATGTTTGGCAACAGGTCATCAACAAGTTTTGCATACTGATCGAACCATGTTTCTTCGATGTATGGCATGTTTGTTAGGTCATGAGGGCATACAGGTTGTAAGTTGTTGGCAATGTTGTCAACAATCAGTTAGGGTATTATTTGTAGAGAGGGATTAAAGGAGGGGAGGGAACGCCTTTCCACATCTTCTATAGAATGAATAGTGTCTGTGATGTTGGCTATTCCATGCGGATTATACTGAAATATTCTTTAAAAATCCACACATACAGGTCTGAGGACAGGCTTTGAAATATTCTTTAAAAATCCACGCCTATAGACCTTAGGGTAGGCTTTGAAATATTCATTAAAAATCCACGCCTATAGACCTTAGGGTAGGCTTTTAAATATTCATTAAAAATCCACGCCTATAGACCTTAGGGTAGGCTTTGAAATATTCATTAAAAATCCACGCCTATAGACCCTAGGGTAGGCTTTGAAATATTCATTAAAAATCCACGCCTATAGACCTTAGGGTAGGCTTTGAAATATTCTTTAAAAATCCACGCCTATAGACCTTAGGGTAGGCTTTGAAATATTCTTTAAAAATCCACGCCTATAGACCTTAGGGTAGGCTTTGAAATATTCTTTAAAAATCCACGCCTATAGACCTTAGGGTAGGCTTTGAAATATTCTTTAAAAATCCACGCCTATAGACCTTAGGGTAGGCTTTGAAATATTCTTTAAAAATCCACGCCTATAGACCTTAGGGTAGGCTTTGAAATATTCATTAAAAATCCACGTCTATAGACCTGAGGATTGGCTTAGAAATATTCTTAAAAATCCACGCCTACAGACCTGAGGAGTGGCTTAGAAATAGTCTTTAAAAATCTACGCCTATAGATCTGAGGAGTGGCTTAGAAATATTTTTTAAGCATCCACGTCTGCAGACCTGAGGATTGGCTTAGAAATATTCTTTTAAAATCCACTCCTGTAACCTTAAGGATTGTATTAAAAATATTCCTTAAAAATCCACGCCGTAGACCTAAGGAGTGGTTTAGAAATTCCTTAAAATCCAAATCCAAGACCTGAGGTTTGACTTAGAAATATTCTTTATGTTGAAATATTCGTTGAAAATATTATATATACCCTTATAGTTTTAATAATTCTTCAAAAATATGAGGACTGAAGGCATGACCCTTCAGTCCTCATTTATTGACGATTTTCGGGCACATCAACATATATCCAATCACCATTCTACAATACAATGGGACTCTAGCAGATAATTGATACACACTTGCATGCAGGTTCGACTATAGAGTCTCAATGGTCATCCAGTTTCTCTACAAACGACTTAATGACCCTCAGCTCAACAATAGAGACTCACTGACCCCCAGAATAGTCTATAGAGTCTCACTGGTCATCTAGCTAGTCTATAAAGACTACCGGACCCACGAGCGACTTATTGACCTCCAACTCACCTATAGAGGCTCGAAGGTCCTCCAGCTTGATTTTCAGAGTCACCGGCCCATCAGGTTCGACTTAAGTGACTCCTCGACTACATTGACTCATTTGCGCAGCCTCGTCTATAGAAACTCACTCATTGCTCTCCTCCTTGTCTATAGAAACCTAATAATTCCTCAGCTCGTTTATAGAAACTCCTAGCCCTTCAGGTTCGACTATAGTGGCACATTGGCCACCATCTCGGGTGACTCAGGAACCATCCAGCTCATTGTTATGGACTCATTGGTTCAGGTTTATCTAGAGAATCTCACTTATATACCTCCAAGCCGCCTATGAAGACTTAATGATCCTCCAGCTGGATATAGGGACTCATTGTACCTTCAGGTTTGACTATAGTGAATCTTTGGCCTCCACCTCTTCTACAGTGACTCAAAACCGCCCAGCTCATTTATAGGGACTCACTGGCCAATGTTCGTCTAGAGAAACTCACTCATTGACCTCTACCTGGCATATGGAGACTCAATGATCCTCCAGCTCAATTATAGAGCCGATCTGTCCCTTTAGATTCGGCTATACAGAGACACATAAACCATCCAGCACTTTTGTAAGGAATCATTGTCCCCGGCTTTTGTATAGAGTTTCAATGGTTCTTAAGGTTCGCCAGCCTCACGACGCTATAAAAAGTCAGTCACGCATAGCAGATCATAGAGAAGAACTTGACCCTTAGCATGCCTGCAGAAACTTGCTGCCCATCATTTCGTTTATAGAGATTCACATGTGATTTATCTCGATTTTACTAGCTCACTGGCCACCTATAGAGACTGAATGGCGCCCAACAGGTCATAAAGGCACACTTGGGTCCTAGCTCGCCTATAGCGAATTATATAATCTCGTTCTTAGAGATTCATTGACCTCCAATTCGCATATAGAAACCTATGGGCCTTCAGTTCGCCTAAATAGACTCGATGATTCTTCAGCTCGAAAAAGTCAATGGCACTCCAGCTCGCCTTTAGAGATTCACTAACCTTCCATCTATATAAAAAACTCACTAATCCTCCAGCTGGTAGGGTGACTCGCTGGACATTTGGCTGGGCTATAGTTACTTACTAACACTTCAAATATTTTATAGAGACACATTACCTTTCAGATTGTCTTTATAGGCTCGATGGCCCTCCAGTTCATCCATAAAGACTCACTGGACCTCCAGCTTGTCTACAAATAGACAACTCCTGGGCTCTACGCCTTATTCCCATATAGAGGAACATCGACCCTCTATATTTTCCACACTTGAAGTTGTATATATAGAAGAGTCACGGATTCTCCAGTTGGGGGGCACCAGTGACCCCGGTTCACCTATATATGCGGCACCTATATATGGACGACAGACAGACCCTTCAGCTACGCTATACATAGACACTGGCCTTTACATCTGTATTGACGAAATTTGGATCTCATTCCACACAGCTCCTTTTTATCCTTTCACTTCTATCGATTCTCTTCCTTTCTGTGAAAGTCATTTCAGTGTTTGTCGTATGACAATGTAGAGGATATGGAAGACAGACACCTCATAAGTCTGGTATTTGATTTATATCAATAAAACGTGTGCCACGTTTCTAAGCCAAGCTTCGATCCTAACACACACACTCACATAAAATAAAATGGTTTCAAAATATATGCAGCAGGTACATTATGGCAACAATCTATTAAGAGAAGATAATGCCAAAGAAACTGAAAAAAAAACCTGATATGCAAAATATGAATGAACCCAAAGAGGAGGAACAAAAAATAGTGGATTGGAGCTTATGCGGCAAAGCGGGTATCAATGTCATCATCATCGTCATCAACTTATGGGTTTATCAACACACATTTAAAAGGTGATCTGTCTTTTGACGTTTTACGCTCAGCTAATTCTGGTGTTCTTCCCTGCTTTTGTGTTGTGGTGTCTGATCTTTTGGATCAGACCTGGATCAAGTTGTTCTCGACCATTCATCTGTCATTCGAACAAAAAAAAAAAAATGCAAAGTGTTTTGTTTTCGGTATTTTGTCATCGTTAAATGAATGTGGAGAAGACCCCGCTATTGAATTACAGTAGCTCCACATCAATGGATGAAAATGACAATTCAATGTGTTCCTCCATTCGCTTATGAAGCGAATGACGGCTAAAGGTGGCAAAACGTGATGAACGACCACCACAAATGGTCACAAGAAGCGGCAGGCCAATGCTTCAGTGATTTTTTACACTTGCATTCTGCCTTCTACCGCCTGATTATAGTTATTGTGGCAGATGACTGCAGCTCAAGTGCTCCACAGTGTGGGTAATAACTTGAGCATTGCATCGAACCTCCTCACCTTCCAATTGATTGATGCTTGATCGCCGATTTTATGCATCACTTGTGTTTTTCCCTCACAGTCTTCTTCTTCGCGTTCGCCTTACTGTTCTTGTGACAGCTCCCGTTTTGTAATGATTATCATTTGCAACCATTACGAAGCTAAAATATTGCTCACCACCTCCTCCTGGCCTCTGCAAATTTGCACCAGTCCGTCAGATTGCATGAAGATTGAATCTTTCGATAATATTTGATAATATGTTGCAAGATCATGTAATTCTTTATGGCTACTTGAAAAAAAAAATTATCCATCCAACTATAAAGAAGAAATTTTAAAGTGTCAGACGAATGGTTGCTTCGACAGGTTTTCTGTTGGTCGTAACTAATCATAAATATCAATAAATATTTGCATATTGTAATTTGGGTTTCATTTGCATCGTTTTTTTTTTTTTTTTGTCGTCATCGGAGGGAAAATAACTTTAAATGATCTGCCATAAAGGCTGATTGTAACAATTTTTGTAAACACTTTCAATGCTTGAGAAAGGTCAGATATAAAGTGAAAGACAAAAAGCAAGGATGGGGACATATGGAGATATTTGGATAAACTGAAGGGTTTATATTGACAAGAATCCGGAATACCAATATGTGGAATGTGGGGTCGTCTATAGAGATTCACTAGGACTTCAGCTCTGGAAACTCAAACTCAATGTCTTACCAATAGATCATACAAACGAATTTAACCCGCAACTCGCCTATAGAAAGTCACTATCCCTTCAGTTTGGCAATATTGAACTCTAACTCTGCTACAGAGTCAATGACCCTCCATCTCGACTATAGAGATTCAATACCTCTCCATCTCGATCATAGAGACTCAATGGTCTTCCAGCTAGTTTATAGAGGTTTAATCTAGTCTATATAGAGACTTACTGATTATCCAGGTAGTATAGATACTCACTGGCATTCCACCTCCTCTGTAGAGTCTCATTGGACCTCCAGCTCACCTATAATTACTAAATGACACCCAGTAGATCCCAGCGCGCCTATGAAAACTTACAATCCCTTCGCCAATAATGACTCATTGGCCTCCAAGTCAGCTACAGGGTCAAATATCACCCAGATTGACTAAAGATACTCAATACCTTGAAATCTCGATCTTAGAGACTCACTGACCCTCCAGCTCGTCTATAGAGACTCACTGGCACTCCAGCTAATCTATATAGACTTACTGACCCTCCAGCTCTTCTATACAGACTCCCTGGCCGCCCAGCTCTTCTATAGAGGCTCTCTGGCCTCTAGCTCGTCTATACAGACTCACTGGTCCTCCAGCTTGTTGATAGAGACTTACTGGCCCTCCAGCTCATCTATATAGACTCACTGGCCCTCCAGCTCATCTATATAGACTCACTGGCCCTCCAGCTCATCTATATAGACTCACTGGCCCTCCAGCTCATCTATATAGACTCACTGGCCCTCCAGCTCATCTATATAGACTCACTGGCCCTCCAGCTCATCTACAGAGACTCACTGGCCCTCCAGCTAATCTATAGAGACTCAATAGGCCTCGAGATTGTCTACAGATAATCACAGCCTTCCAGCTCGTCTGTAGAGACTCACTTGCCCTTCTGTTCGCCTATAGTGACATATAGACACACTGACCTTCCAGCTCGTCTACAGGGACTCACATGCTTTCCAAAACGTTTATAGAGACTCACTGCCCCCCCAGCACTTCTATACAGACTGACTGGTCCTCCAGCTTGTTGATAGAGACTTACTGGCCCTCCAGCTCATCTATATAGACTCACTGGCCCTCCAGCTCATCTATATAGACTCACTGACCCTCCAGCTCATCTATATAGACTCACTGGCCCTCCAGCTCATCTATATAGACTCACTGGCCCTCCAGCTCATCTATATAGACTCACTGGCCCTCCAGCTCATCTATATAGACTCACTGGCCCTCCAGCTCATCTACAGAGACTCACTGGCCCTCCAGCTAATCTATAGAGACTCAATAGGCCTCGAGATTGTCTACAGATAATCACAGCCTTCCAGCTCGTCTGTAGAGACTCACTTGCCCTTCTGTTCGCCTATAGTGACATATAGATACACTGACCTTCCAGCTCGTCTACAGGGACTCACTTGCTTTCCAAAACGTTTATAGAGACTCACTGCCCCCCAGCACTTCTATGGAGACTCACTGGCCCTCCAGCTCATCTATAGAGACTCACTAGGCCTCGAGATTGTCTACAGATAATCACAGCCCTCCAGCTCGTCTGTAGAGACTCACTTGCCCTTCAGCTCGTCCACAGGGACTCACTTGCTTTCCAAAACGTCTATAGAGACGCACTGGCCCTCCAGCTCGTCTACAGAGACATTCTGGCCCTCCGGCTCGTTTACAGAGACTCATTAGCCCTCCAGATCCTCTACATAGATTCAATAGCCCTCGATATCGTCTATAGAGACTCAATGGAATTTCAGCTCTTCTATAGAGACTCACTGGCCCTCCAGCTCATCTACATAGATTCACTGGACCTCCTGCTCATCTCACTCACTCACTGGCCGCCCAGCTCTTCTATAGAGTCTCTCTGCCCTCCAGCTCGTCTATACAGACTCACTGGCCCTCCAGCTCATCTATACAGACTCACTGGTCCTCCAGCTCATCTATAGAGACTCACTGATCATCCAGCTCGTCTACAGAGACACACTGGCCTCCAGCTCGTCTATACAGACTAACTGGCTCTCCAGCTCATCTATACAGACTCCCTGGCCGCCCAGCTCCTCTATGGAGACTCTCTGGGCCCTAGCTCGTCTATACAGACTCACTCGACCCCATCTCGTCTATATAGATATTGACTGGCCCTCCAATTGTCTATAGAGACTCAATGCCCTCCAGCTCGTCCTTACAGACTCACTGGGTTTTCAGCTCGTCTATAGAGACTCATAGGACCTCCACTTCGTTTGTAGATACACACTGGGCCTCCATCTAAATTATATATAATCGCTGGCCCTCCAGCTTCTCTATAGAGATTCGCTGGCCCTTCAGTTCTACATGAAATACTAACTGCTTCTCCAGCTCGTCTGTAGAGACTCATTGACCTCGGACTTCGCTACAGAGAGTCCCTGAGGGCCCTCTCGTCTATGTAGAGGATTTAAAAAAATGTCCATCTCCTGGACTACGAGGTCGATTTGGTATCAAAGAGATATTAGTCAATATACTTTTCCCTCTCCACGCTGGGAGAAAAAAAAACCCAATAAACTACTTTTTGGCAGATGCACCTGATATGTCATAACCACCAACGATGCTCATATTCATATTCCCTATTTTCGCTTCTCTATCTATCATCATCGTCAGCTTTGTTGGCCTCTTAAACAAAACAAAAAGGGAAAACTAATTGCTATGAACTTAAATCCAATTATCTGCTTATCGTGGTAAGAATATCGCCAACATGCATTACAATAAGTACTTACCTGGTAAGTGATACAAGTACATCATAACAAAAACAATAACAACAGCAAATAATAATAACATACCAAACATTGTGTGTAACAAAAGGAATATGTAACATTGCACTTGATACCGGTAAACACCTTTCGGTTCGGAGTTTTTTTTTTACAGTGTCTTAAGTCGAACACCAGCCGCTTAAGACGAATAAAGGGGTGCAACAATGCGGCAAAGCCGCTTAACATTTGCAACATTTTGTGGTTGCTCGAGTTCTTTTTTTTGCATCCTTCCCAAAAAAAAGTACGAACACACAAGATGAAGTAGACACAGAGGGGGGAAGTGACTGAGGAAAATTGGCTTAAATACTTTGTGTGTGTGTTCCTATTTTGCAATAATTTAAAACAACATTTTTTGTGGTATGCTAATACGCTTTTGTTTGTCTACAACATTACCCACAATTAACTAAGAGGACTATGGCACCACTTGAGTGTCTTAAGTAATCCTCTCTCCCTCTCTTTCACTCTGTTCATAGACAAAAGACTTGTTGACATGTTTTTGACTTTTCGCCATGGAAATGTATTTTTCTGCAAGGAATCTTCTTTTGTTCCGGCTGACATTTGTTGTTACAGATACAGATACAGAAGTGGACAATAGCCAGCGGTCAAATTAAGGAAGAACTTCTGCCCTGTCCTGTTCTAGAGAACAGGACAAGATGACAAGCAGCCTGGCAGGGCAAAATAACTACATTTATATTAAAATTGGCAGAGGATAATGGTGAAGTTAATTTTTTCGCATATGTCCTTGTATTCGAGGAACATACGATGTCTTCGAAGTGAATGCAAGAGGCATGAAGTTCGGACAAACATAAGGAGTTTAGTGCACCATTTATGTAAAATCAGACGAAAATACATATGGGAGCTATATTTAAAACGGATCTTCACGAAACTTAGCACACATCATTCCAGACTCAATTCAGTACGCTATGCCAAATTTCGTACAAAACGGAAAACATATCGGGTCTTTGATGCACCATTTACATTAAATCGGACGAAAATATATATGGGAGTTATATCAAAATCTGAACCGATTTTCATGAAACTTAACACACATCATTTTAGGCTCAAGTCAGTACGCTGTGCCAAATTTCGTGCAAATCGGAAGAGGTTTAGAGACTTTGTGTGCAACATTTACCTAAATTCGGACGGAAAAATATATGGGAGCTATATCTAAATCTGAAGCTATTCTCACGAAACTTAACACACATCATTCTAGATTTAAATCATTAGGCTGTGCCAAATTTCGTGCAAATCGAAAGATATTTAAGGACTTTGGTGCACCATTTATGTGAAATCGGACGAAAACATATATGGGAGCTATATCTAAATCTTAACCGATTTTCACGAAACTTAACACTAGATCTAAATCATTAGTACTTACTTACTTAGCTGGCTTGTTACAGAACGGTTGTTCCATAAGCCGAGCTTAAAAAAGATTTCCAAGCGCTTCGGTCTTGTGCGCAAGTCCACCAATTTGGAAGACCACGTTCCAAGATGTTGTTTTCTACTTGGTCTTTCCATCTAATTCGTGGCCTTCCCCTTCTAAGGGAACCATCAGTAGGCCCGTTTTTATATGCCTTTTGAGCTGGGGCATTTTCATTCATCCGCACAACATGGCCTAGCTACCGTAGTCGCTGCAGCTCAATACGACTGACTATGTCGATGTCCGCGTATAAATTGTAAAGCTCTTGGTTCATTCGACACCGATATTCACCGTAGACGCAGATCGGCCCGTAGATCTTTCGGATAATTTTTCTCTCAAACACCCCAAGAGCTGCCTCATCTGCTTGCGCAAGTACCCATGCTTCTGATCCATATAACAGCACGGGTAGTATCAGCGTCTTGTAGAGTTTGAGTTTGGTCTGGCGGGAGGTGGCCTTGTTTCTAAACTGCTTACTTAGATCATAGTCGCATCTGTTGGCCATCACAATCCTTCTCCGAATTTCAAAACTGATATCATTCGTTTTATTTATGGCGGTACCAAGGTATATAAAGTCTTTAACTACCTCGAAGCTGTAGTTCTCAAGTTCCACAGTTGGTCCGAGTCTACTGGACGTCTTGCGCGTTGATACCATCAGCTTGGTCTTCTCGCCGTTTACTGCCAGACCCACTTTGGCAGACTCCTTTTCAATTTGTTCAAAGGTGGCTGTTACCGCTCGCAATGTTCGACCCATTATATCGATGTCATCGGCGTAGGCGAGTAACTGGTGTTGTTTGGTGTACAGAGTGCCATTTCTGTTCACCTTTGCATTTCGTATGACCTTTTCTAGTAGGATGTTAAAAAGATCACACGACAAACTGTCACCTTGTCTGAATCCTCGTTCGGTAGTGAAGGGCTCCGATAGGTCCTGTCCTACTTTAACGGCTGACCTTGTGCCACTTAATGTTATCCTGCATAGCCGTATTAATTTTGCAGGAATGCCGAACGCAGACATGGCTTTAAACACCTCTGAACGGATAGGGCTGTCGAATGCGGCTTTATAGTCGACAAATAGGTGATATGTGTCGATGTGTTTTTCGTGGGTCTTTTCCAGGATTTGGCGCAGAGTGAAAATCTGGTCTATGGTCGATTTGCCAGGTCTGAAGCCGCATTGGTATGGTCCGATGATGTCATTGACCATTGGCTTCAATCGTTCACACAGCACACTTGATAGCACTTTATATGCGATGGGAAGGAGACTTATTCCTCTATAGTTGGCACATATCGTCTTGTCTCCTTTTTTGTGCACGGGACACAGGATGCTGAGGTTCCAATCATTGGGCATGCATTCATCTAGCCAAATTGTGTTAATCAGCTGGTGCATGCTCCTGACCAGCATCTGGCCACCAGTCTTGAATAGTTCGGCTGGTAACCCATCGGCTCCTGCTGCTTTGTTGTTCTTGAGCCGATTAATTGCTATTATGACCTCATCTTGGCTAGGTGGTATACACTCTATACCATCATCTCCTATTGGTTCTGGGGTATCTTCTTCATCGCCACTATTTGATACTAGCAGCTTTTCGAAATGCTCCTTCCAGATCCTCAACACGCTGTCTGTATCTGTCACCAGGTTTCCTTCTTCATCTCTACAGGAGGATGTGCCTGCACCAAAGCCTTCGGTTTGGTGTTTTACTCGTTGGTAAAATTTCCGGACTTCATTCTGACTCCTGTACATCTCGATTTGCTCACGCTCACGTTTTTCTTGTTCTTTCTTCTTTTTTCTGAAAACACGTTTCTCCTCTCTCCTTTTCTCCCGATAATTCTCCATCACGTTACGTGTTGCTACTGTCTGCAGGGTTGCCCTATACGCTGCGTTTTTCACATCAGTAGCAATACGACACTCCTGATCGTACCATGGGTTTCTTGGTGGTGGTTTTTGGTACCCAATTGTTCTTTTTGCTGCAGTTTGTAGGGAGTGGGCAATTCTTTGCCATTGTGCTTCTATACTATTATCGGGACAAGAAGTGCTTTCTTCAAGCAGATGGGTAAGTTGAGCGGAGTAGGCCTCGGCTACCTGTTGTGTTTGCAGCTTTTCGACGTCGAGTTTCCGTGTTGTATTAGATCGCACCTTTGCTGCAACATTTAGACGGGTGCGTACCTTGGCTGCCACAAGGTAATGGTCCGAATCGATATTCGCTCCTCGGATCGATCGGACGTCTAAAACACTGGATGCATGCCTTCCGTCTATCACAACATGATCAATTTGATTTCTCGTTACTTGATCAGGAGAAATCCAGGTGGCCTTGTGTATATCGAGATGCTTGAATCTGGTGCTGCTAACTACCATGTTTTTTGCTGCCGCGAAGTCAATCAACCTCATGCCGTTGTCGGATGTTTCTTCATGAAGGCTGAATTTTCCGACGGTGGGGCCAAAGATATTTTCCCTTCCGATTTTTGCATTAAAATCTCCTAGCAGAATTTTAATGTCATGGCCAGGGCAACGGTCATATGCTGTTTCTAGGCGCTCATAAAATATATCTTTGGTCTGTTCATCTTTATCTTCGGTCGGAGCATGGGCGCAAATTAGACTGATGTAAAAGAACTTCGCTTTTATACGGATTATAGCAATTCGCTCATCTACTGGAGTGAATCTGGAGACAAGGTCTTTTATTCTCCTGTTAACCATAAATCCGCAGCCAAATTCATGTCTCGTTTCATGGCAGCTATAATACAGGGCGTAATCGTCTGATTTACTTACGCCTGTCCCTTTCCATCGCATTTCCTGTAAGGCAATAATATCGGCTTTGTACTTCTTGAGTATATCCGCCAAAGCGAACACTGCCCCTGTTCTGTATAGCGTGCGCACATTCCAAGTGCAGATTCGCAGATCGTGGTCCTTTATACGTTTGCGGGGGTCGTCAACATTAGGGGGGTTTGGTTTTCTTTTTCTTTGCTTTTTCATAGTAGGTTGGGTTTTCCGAGAGTGGGCAACTAACCCGACGCCTCAACCCATTTTTTTATAGTTCTTATGGGTGAACTCGCGGCACATATTAGCTCACTATTTCATCGGGTGATGAGAATAGCTCCCCAGGTGGCACCGCGGGGAGGTCAGTGTCCACAATTGAGATGAAAGAGGGACCAAGATAAGCCTGGGCTTCGCCATGTTAAAGCTAATCAGAGCCGTTGCTTGGTATCTATCATCCCCTACGCCACCCAACATGACCCACAATTAACTAAGAGGACTATGGCACCACTTGAGTGTCTTAAGTAATCCTCTCTCCCTCTCTTTCACTCTGTTCATAGACAAAAGACTTGTTGACATGTTTTTGACTTTTCGCCATGGAAAGGCATTTTTCTGCAAGGAATCTTCTTTTGTTCCGGCTGACATTTGTTGTTATGAAAAGTATGAAAAGTAGACAATAGCCAGCGGTCAAATTAAGGAAGAACTTCTGCCCTGTTCTAGAGGACAAGATGACAAGCAACCTGGCATAGGAAAATAACTACATTTATATTAAAATTGACAGAGGAGAATGGTAAAGTTAATTTTTTCGCATATATCCTTGTATTCGAGGAACATGCGACGTCTTCGAAGAGAATGCAAGGCATGAAGTTGGGTAAAATAGGCAAAGAGGTAAAAGATACCTATGAAAGAATTTATGACTGTAAAAACCTATTAGAGGTTTTATGTATAGGCAAATAAAAGGCGTAGATTCTTTAAAATAAATATTTCGAGACGTAGATTACAAACAATATTCTTCAAGGCGTGGATTTTTTAAAAAGCAGAAAATTAAAAACCAGTAAGTAAAGTAGTAAAGTCGGACTGGGCCGACTTATGTAACCTTTCAATTGTATGCCAGTGTTCCTTCGAAAATACACACTCATATCTTTCTGCAACCTATGATAAATTTAATTTCATTCGGGCAGATTTAGAGTCGTCTGCGTACCATGGGACAAATTTATGGAAAACGATTTATAGCAAAATTGATACACCGCACTTTTAAAAAATTTAATCTCAATCAGACACCCGTTCGATATACATATGGAAGCTATGGCTGCATCTGCATGAATTTCAAAAAAACCTAATAACGTCATTCTCAACGTCAGGTCACAATTTGTTACGTTGTGCAAAATTTCGTATTAATCGGACAACTTAACACACATCATTCTAGAATCAATTCAGTACGCTATGCCAAATTTCATGCAAATCGAAGAATATATAGGGTCTTGGTGCACCATTTATATTAAATCGGACGAAAATATATATCGGAGCTAAATCTGAACTGATTTTTACGAAACTTAGCATACATCATTCTAGACAGATTCTAGATTGCCAAATTTCGTGCAAATCGAATGATATTTAGGGACTTTGGTGCACCCTTTACCTAAACTCGGACGAAAATATATATGGGAGCTATATTTAAATCTGAACCGATTTTCTGGAAAATTAACACAGATCATTCTAGATCCAAATCATTAGTACTTACTTAGCTGGCTTGTTACAGAACGGTTGTTCCATAAGCCGAGGTTAAACAAGTAACGAAAGGAGTAAAGTCGGACGGGGCCGACTATATGATACCCTCCACCACTATGGGTATATTAAACAGGACTATTAGCATGAAATTGGATGAAATAAAATATGTGATATTTATCTGAATGTGAATCTACCTAGATCTATCCATAAAGTATGTAAATCGACTTCAAACAAATATAAATAGGTCATCCGTTGGGCTATGTCTGTACTTCTAGAAAACACAACTATATAATTTTATGCTCAATATTGTACAATGTGCAAACTTTGATGTCAATCTGACTAACATGAGGAGTTTGATGCCCAATTTACTTGAAATCGGGCGAAAATATATATGGAAGGTCTATCCAAATATTAAGCGATTTCAAACAAACTTGTCACAGGTTAGGTTATACTAATTTCAGAACGTTTTGTTCCTATTGGTTCCTTGGTGCGTCAATTACTTAAAATCAATCTATAATAAAAGGGAGCTATATCTATCTAAATCTGGACCGATTTTCACGAAACTTGGAAGACATCATTCTAGACCTAAATTTCTTTCAAATCGAAAGATATATAGGGACTTTGGGGCACCATTTACATGAAATCGGACGGAACTATGTATGGGAGACATATCTAAATCAGGACCGATTTTCATGAAACTTGGCAGACATCATTCTAGGCTCAATTAAGTACGTTATGGCAAATTTCGTGCAAATCGAAAGATATATAGGGACTTTGGGGCACCATTTACATGAAATCGGACGAAACTATATATGGGTGCTATATCTAAATCCGGACCGATTTTCTCGAAACTTGGCAGACATCACTCTAGCCTTAATTTAGTACGTTATGCCAAATTTCGTGCAAATCAAAGAATATATAGGGACTTTGGGGCACCATTTACATGAAATCGGACGAAACTATATGTGGGAGCTATATCTAAATCTGGACCGATTTTTACGAAACTTGGCAGACAGCATTCTAGACCTAAATGATTAGGCTGTACCAAATTTCGTGCAAATCGAAAGATATATAGGGACTTTGGGGCATCATTTACATGAAATCGGACGAAACTATATATGGGAGCTATATCTAAATCTGGACCGATTTTTACGAAACTTGGCAGACACCATTCTAGACCTAAATGGTTAGGTTGTACCAAATTTCGTGCAAATCGGAAGATATATAGGGACCGTTTACATTAAATCGGTTAAATATATATGGGAGCTATATCTAAATCTGAACCGATTTTTCCCAATTTCAATAGGGTTCGTCCTTGGGTCGAATAAATGACCTATGCCAAATTTCATCCAATTCGGATCATAAATGCGACCTGTACTTTGTTTACAATTTAACATGGACAGACGGACGGACGGACATGCATAAATCGACTTAGAAAGTGATTCTATGCATATTCTCAAAAGGAACCATGGGTCTATCTCGATTATTTTTGCCTGTTACAAACATATGTACAAAGACATAATACCCTGTACCACAGTGCGGTGAAGGGTATAAAAAATCTTCAGAACATCGTTAACCCGTGGAAAGTATTCTGGTTGTACGAGACAGATTAGAAGGCATGGGACAAGTCGTCCAGTATTCATATAACCTAAGATAAGTCATCTACCTTATGAATATATCTGCGACATCGCTATAAAACGCCGTTGAGAGTTGTTTTGACTTATACCTATCTTTGAAGCGATCTTGTTTAAAAGAAATATGTTAAAGTTCTGCTATTTTCTCGAAAAATATTTCACAAAATTTGAATTAACACTGTCAACCTCATATTGCTGAGAAGGTACCGCAAACCAACTGATCGTTTGTATGGCTACTACAGCAGGAGCTCCAATCTAAAGTTAAAAAGGGCTTCATTGAATTGTGGCAAATATCTGTCGTTTATTATATTGCGTGCAACAATTTTTTCTCAGCAGCAACAACAAATAACGTCTGCTGTTACAGTTGCAAGGTAAACAAAAAATAAAATAAAAATTGAAGTTAAATACAACGTTTTTGTTTTTTGAATTTTATACCAGTTGCTTACCGCATTCAAAATATTTCGAAATGGAGTCTCATTCTCTCTCTCTTCGTAGATATTGGATACCAAGCAGAAGCTGTCTGGTTTTAGAAAATGGAATCTATGTATAGTTGTCTAGGCTAGGTAAAATAATTTAATGATGTTTAAGACTGCATAGCAATACCAAGGAGAAGGAGTATACAGACAACATTCAACAGATGTGGATACAGAGACTCTGGAGCTGGTTAATAGTATGGTTTCAATAACAATTTTAATTTAAAATAGAATTTGAAATATGAGCAAGGAGCAATAGGAGCAAGGCAATGATTGGTTCGAAGGATTAAGTGTAGGTATCTTACTTACACAATTCCAAATTTTTTTTTTTTGTAATTTGAATTGAAGAATTTTGAAATATTCTTTCAAGCCTAACCTTTGAAATATTTGCCTCATCAGCATATTTGCTTAAAATTCCTCTTATATTTGGCCTTTATGTATGCATTATTATGTCATATTTAATGATTGATTTTGACATGAGTGTTGCTGCAAGTGCAGCTGCATATAAATTTTTGTAATCAACAAAATTTGCATAGCAGCGGCGTTCATGTCATACATTCCGGCAGGCAGGTAGCCGACCGAAATGACAGCCAACACCACATTGCCATTGTGATATGACAAAGTAAATTGAAGTTGTTTCATTTATTTTGACATTTTACTTTTGCATTTATATTTTTTGTGGAAAAGCTTTTAAAATATTTTGTGGACATTTTTTAAAGAAAATAAAAAGGTTCACAATTGTCACTACCACTAAAATTTATTTTATAAAAAACAGTTAAAAGAGTCTATATTCGTACAGGACCATACGCATTCTGCTCCGTACTTTAGGATATAATTGATCCCTTAAGTCAAGGAATGTAATTGGAAAAGGATACCTATTGAATGAGAGAAGTATTCAGTCTACGAAATACCTGTCTGTAGTAAACCTGACTAGAAAATACCTGTGAGGTGTCATCTGGCTGTATATGATATATCTAACTGACTATAAATAATTAGAGGATTCGTACAAATGCATTTTAAGAATATAGCCAGACGAAAAGTATTCCAAAATGTTGCCAACCCACCATTGGATCGAACTAAAAATAATATTTTTACAAAACTTTTTGATAAAAATCATGAAGTCACATCTGTTCGCTTTCATAATTTTTTTTGAAGTATTTTCAAGATTTGTTGAATTTTTGTGGGCAGATAGACCCCATCTTAGGACTTATTTCAGTAAAATTAGGATCATATTGACCAGATCGGACAATCGAAATTATGCTTTACATGACTAAAGGGGTAAAGGTATAACAAATTGTATTTTTTTACGTCTAATTTCCACTGTCGAATTGAAGTCTGAAAGACATTCCTTTAGAAATTGTCATATATCGACTAGCTGAATCAATAGATATAACTGTGTCCAAAGGTTCGGTTCTGACAAACCGACACCTATATCATCAAGCATTTCACATCACATCAAATTGTCGATTATGATCGAGTTAAATTTATGGGATCAAATGGGTAACATTTTTTTATTTCCTATGGTTATACCCTTCACCACACTGTGGTACAGGGTATTATGGCTTTGTGCATATGTTTGTAACAGGCAAAAGGAATCGAGATAGACCCATGGTTCCTTTTGAGAATATGCATAGAATCACTTCCTGAGTCGATTTATACATGTCTGTCCGTCCGTACGTCTGCTGATGTTAAATTGTAAACAAAGTACATGTCGCATTTACGATCAGATTTGGATGAAATTTGGCACAGCTCACTTATTTGGCCCAAGGACGAACCCTATTGAAATTGGGAAAAATCGGTTTAGATTTAGATATATCTCCCATATATAGTATCGCCCGATTTTATGTAAATGGTGCACCAAAGTCCCTGAAAAAGATTTGTTTTGCACGAATTTTGGCATAGCGTATTGAATTAGGTCTAGAATGGCTTGTGTCAAGTTTCGTGAAAATCGGTTCAGATTTAGATATAGCTCCCATATATAGTATCGCCCGATTTTAGGTAAATAGTGTACCAAAGTCTCTATATATCTTCGATTTGCGCGAAATTTGGTATAGCCTACTGAATTAGGTCTAGAATGATGTATGGTAAGTTTCGTGAAAATCGGTTCAGATGTAGATATATCTCCCATATATAGTTGCTGCCGATTTTAGGTAAATGGTGCAACAAAGTCCTTGAAAAAGATTTGTTTTGCGCGAATTTTGGCATAGCGCATTGAATTAGGTCTAGAATGGCTTGTGCCAAATTTAGTGAAAATCGGTTCAGATTTAGATAAGTGTCGATTTTCACGGTTCAGATTTTAATATAGCGCCCATATGTAGTTTCGCCCGATTTAAGGTAAATGGTCTACCAAAGTCCCTGTATATCTTTCGACTTCCACGAAATTTGGCATAGAGTTAAGTATAGAATGATGTGTGCAAAGCAAAGAAAATCGGTTCAGATTTAGATATAGCTCCCATATATATTTATTTTCATCCAATTTAATTGGTGCATCAAAGACCCTATATATCTTTCGATTTGCACGAATTTTGGTATAGGGTATTGAATTAAGTCTAGAATGATGTTGATAAGCTTCGTGAAAAGATCCCTAGCTAGGCCGATTAACAAATTTCCCTGAAATCGGTTCAGATATAGATATATAACGAACACGCTACTTCTGTTAGGATACATATGTAGAATATACCCAAAGTGGTGAAGGGTATCATATAGTCGGCCCAGACCGACTTTACTACTTTCCTTACTGGTTTTCTATTCGTCTATTGTCACATTTATGATCGGAAATTTTACACGTGAAGGGAATCTAGGAAACCGAAATGCCAAATTAAAGTTTTTTTGTGCCAGGAAATTTGTGAAGAGGTTATGTAAAAACATGAAACTATATTTCTGTGAGATTATTTATAGCTTTCGAGAATCTGATCTGAAGAGTATGGACTCTTTTGATACTTTCCACAGGTTGCAATATCTCCAAATATTGATCTGATATCCTATAAAACATACATTTTCTTCATTAAAATAAAATTCTATGTCGATTTACCCAGGCCCGTCTGTTTGTCCGCCAGATTGTCTGTTGAAATCACGATAGAGATCGCAATATTTAAGATGGAGTTTTGAAATTTTGCACATACATTGCTACTACGGATATGATGTTAAGTATTGAATGCCATATGTCGGTCCAAATTTTATGATAGCCCCATATAACGGTACACACAATATTCGAAAATTGGAGCCTTAAGACACGTTTTTCAACCTAATCAGCTGTAATTTGGTATTTTGAGTTCTCACTGGATGGAACATACATTTAGGAGTATGTTCAATATGATCAATAATGATTCCTCTTGAGGGAACGGTACCCCCAATACTCGGTATTTTTCTATTATTTTCAGCATGTTTTCAAACATAAAATTAATTAATATTGGCCCAAGTTTTTGGTTAACACATTTTTTTCCATATTTTACGAGCGGTTTAGAAAGTTTTTTTGCCGAATTTTAACCACTAATTTGATTTTTTCAGGTTCTTTTGGGGTATCAAATCTTCCTACAAAAAAAAATTAATATTGGTTTAGCTCATTTAGCTCAACTTGAAAGAAACCCAATGAGCCTAGCAGTATAGTCGGATGGGCCGACCACATAATATCCTACACAACTACTACCGAGCTTTAAGTTTTTGCGGATCTATATTCCGAGCCTGGGTAATATTTCGAGATGTTTGCACACTATTGACGAATTATGGGACTACAGTTCCTCAGCGGCATCTTTATCGAATATGTTTTTCCGGAATAAAAAAATACCCTATAAGTATTAAATTTTGCCATTTTGAAAAAAGAAAATATTCATTTGACACTCTAATTTTGATCTCATTCGAATTATTTGGCCAGATCCCCGACTCCTTGGGAAATTTGTGATATACGGCTTATAATTGCGGCGTCTAGAACGAGTAGAAACCCAGAGAAAAAACACAGTTTTCGGAACATTTCATTCCCGAAATATTATCTGATCATTATCGTAAATTATAGGCGTCGTCTTTGACTATAACCACAACTTCATATAAAACTTCAAAGCGATCCGCGCTATCAACTTCTGGGATCTATATTCTTCAGGAGTAAATATATACACCATGGAATGCAAATTTACCATTTTTACACAAAAATTTGGATCAAATTGACCTGCAAGATATTGACCGATTGCCATGCAAAGAGCCATGATTATTCCTTGGGCAAATCCCTTTCCCCATTTAAAATTTCATTCATGTTCGGGTCATAATTATGCCACTAGAGCGGTTAAAAAAAGACAAAAATAAAGTTTGTGGGGTCTTCTTTGGTCCGAATCGAATCTACATGCAAAAATTCGTGACGATTGCTCCATAACCGTGGACTATATCGTGCTTACAAATTATAGTGGACAGACGAACGAACGGACACACATGACTAGATCGACTCAGCTCGTCGAGATATGAGATTGGTAAAACGTTACAAACTCTTGGAGCCACACAAAGCTATAAAAACCCTCACAGCATAGTTATGTAGGTTATGAAACCCAAATAAAATCGGTTTATGTTTTCGTATAACCACACACATTAAGATCCCGCTTCATTTACGGTTTCTCATCAAAGTGGATATAATTTGGTGTATCCGATTCCTGCTGAATAAAAATTGTACTTCCAGAAATTATTTAGCATTAACCTGATTTGAAATAGCCCCCTACAATTTTCCTGTTTAATTTTTGGTCCCAACCTGAGTGTCTGTTATTTGAAATATTTTTTTTTTTCAGACCTGAACAATCTACTACAACACATTATAATAAATTTCCGAAAGATATACAAAGTTCGGTCCGGTCGAACTCAACCACATTTCTACTTGTTTTTATTTATTTATTTTTTTACAGCCTGTTTTTGTAAAATTCCAAACGAACGAATTCGAGTGACTTACGACCAAACCTTTATTTATGTTTATAAATGTTTTCTGATTCAAAACAAAAATAAATGACATATTTTTCAAAACCAAGGAGTTTGGTCGTAAGTCACTCGAGTTCGTTCGTTTGGAATTTTACAAAAACAGGCTGTTATTTTTTTAATGTTTCCAACGCCACATTTACATAGTCTGCAAAGTTATATTTTATTTTCTGAGAACACGAAATGTTAACGCCTCTTCGGTAAAAAATACAGGTTTAGCATAAAGATTATTAAAATTGTGAGGTATCTTTGCAACCGTTTATTTGACTACTGTTTCTGTTGCTAACAACCGCCGACTTTCCACTCACTCGATTGTGGCTAGATTTGCATCCCATTGTTTCTTTATTTCCGACACCGTCCTCTGCATTCGTGTTACAAAATTCGCATATGTATTTTCCAATTTATTTCGATATAAATTCTAAATACAATAAATATTTTATGTCCCATGGAGACACGCCATCACAAAAATAAGTGCTAGGAGGTTTTTATTTATTTTCTATGCACCTGGAAAGGGACTTCGGTTGTGGAAGCTGTTACAAAACGTCTATATCATCAAATTTCCTAGTTGTAGCATTGCAGGTGTAAAAGATCCAAGATCTCGAACTACGAGTACAAGTCACTGCAAGTAGTAAAAGATAGGATAATGACCTTTTTGGTCTCCGATGAATATTTCAAGGTGTTGCAAAGAGAATTAAAAAAATTATAGAGGTGAGAGAGGAAATAAAAACACGAAATTCACAATACAATCTATGCAATCTCCAGGTCACCCTACCCATACCTATGGCAATCACCGTTATATTTCCCATTGCTACTGTAATTGATACATCCGCATGATTACAGGTTGTCGTCGCCTCTGTCACATTTCTTTCCATGACATCAAATCAAACATGGAGTTGTGTAAATTGCAATGGAGAAGGAGGGTAATTATCCCAAAAAAAAATAATAGTGCGTAGTGTCAAACGTTGACATCTTTTTTGAACTTCAAATGTGTACCTACAAAACAACAATAACAACTATTATTAATGTATGCAAACATACATACATACTACCTATAGTTGTATATAAGTTTATATTTATGTAAAATTGCTACATAAAAGTTCAGTCACAAAACAACCGACAACCAACAACAACAAACAATTAAAAGCATTCAAATGATAGACTGTGAATGTCTCCCCTATATTTTCCTCCATTACAAAAACATCATCAGCGACAGACATACAAACACATGTACATGAAAAAAAAACAAACAGTCAGTCGGTGGAAATTAAAAGCCATCATCAATTGCAGGGTTAAATGTAGACATGTCGCAGAAAACAAACTACAGCAGCAACAACAACAACTAATAACAAATGCAGCGACTAACATAAACTACTGAAGCGTGATTTATTGCGCGAAAGATGCAAATTTCAGATAAAAAACAAAACGCATTTAAAAACAAAATAAAATCAAATAAAAAACGCGACTAAAGTAACAGCCTAAATGCTCTTTTCATTTGCCAGTGAAAAAATAAACCTCCCACCACCAACAACAACAACGACAACCTTGCAACAGAGCAGAGAGACGACTCCAACTGTAACAACGGCAGCAGACATTTGTAATAATGGAACATTCATTTTTTTGGTTTTGTAAAATAAAAATCACAACAGCAACAATAACTTACAACCATCAACAACATCGTCGTCATCGTCATTTCATTCCATTTCCCATTCCATCCATCCATCCATCCAGCCGTCGTCCACCGGTTCTCAAAAGGTATTTTCGAAGCTTTGTTGTTTTTTCGTAGCAGACATCGCTTTTTAGGTTGTTTTTTAATAACCTCAACAGCAACAAACCATAATTAATTAGAACAAACAAATGAACAAGTAACTAAATAACAGCCACGACACCAGAAGCACCAGCAACAACAACAATTGGTACATCGTTTTGTTGTTGTTGCATTTGGAAACCTTTAAACTTTTAGGGTTTGCTGAAAAAAGGGGAAATTGAATGGAGTCATTGGAGTGAAAGAGATAATTATATGAAGTTGTATGTGTTGGAAAGAAATGGGAGTTTAGGGTTGCCATCATAATATCTAGGGATGTAAATTACAGGAAATTTTAAAAGTACCAATTTATATATTAAATTTGTCATTCCGTTCCCAACACCTCAGATCTGCTAAGTAGATTGCTTTCGTCATAAACGCTGTTCCTAATATTCGAAAAATTTTGATTTTTTTTTGACATTTGGCTCTAGTCCCATTTTTTTAGACATACAGATCATTTCAGTAAGCATTTATTTCCTTCGATTTATGCGAAAATTTTGATTCAAACGTTGGGCGCCATTCCCACTTGTAATCATGGAGAGATTAAGATTGGGACGTTGGGCGCCATTGGAAGCATTTTCGCTATTCGTAGAAAAATATTATGGGTACAGACGCCGTGAACTGAAATTAAATAAAAAAACAAGTGAAAAGCGTTAAGTTCGGCCGGGCCGAACTTTGGATACCCTCCACCATAGTTATACTGACAGATAATACAATAAAAATATAGGGAACATACTAAAAAGTGGGTATATACCGATAATTCTACAAACTGATTTATGTAAACCATTATGTAAACCAAATACAAACTTCAGCAATTGTTAATGGGAATTTTCCCTAAAATCTGTAAGATCCAAAAAGTGGACTGATACTGATAATACATGGTCGAGTATAAAATCCTCAAACCACTGTAATTTAGATTACAAAGTTATATGAGGCTATGCCTAAAGGGGGACCAATATTGATTACATAGTGTGGGAAATAGTGAATATTTGGGGATATCATTATATGAGGGCTATGCCTAATTAATGACCGGTATATGCCAATATTGAACCCAATATTTTAATTTGTTTATCTCAATTCTTTCCTTCAGGAGGTATCACTATATTGAGGAGATGCTTAAATGTCTGCCGATATATTGCATTATCGTCATGTTTGAGTTTTCTTTTATCACAATATCTTTAGAAGGCGGAATGCATACAACAGATGGCTAAATAGTCCAACGACTACCCAACCCCAACACACGGAACAAATCAGATATCTATTCTAATATAAAAAAGGGGGTTATATGGGGACTACCCCTAAACAGGGGTGAATATTAATAATTTTTGGTGGGGAGATTTGTTACCATATGCGACTACAAAATACCAAATTTCAGCGAATTCGGTTAAAAAACGCGCTCAAGAACCTCGAAATATCGAAAATTGGGGGTACCCATATATGGGGACTAGCCGAAAAAAATTGACCTATATTCATAATTTTCTGTGGAGAGATTTGCTACCCAATAATAACTGAAATTACTAAATTACAGCCAATTCGGTGAAAAAATTCGGTCAAAACCCCCCAAAAGTGGAAATTGGGAGGTACCCTTATATGGGGGCTACCAGAAAAAGTGTACCTATATTCATAAATTTTAGTGGGGAAATTTGGTACCCAATAAAAACCCAATGTACCAAATTTCAGCGAATTCGGTTGAAAACCGCTCTCAAGAACCCTAAAATACCGAAAATTGGGGGTTACCCTTATATGGGAGCTACCCGAAAAAATTTACCTATATTAATAATTTTTAGTATAGATACTTGCTACCTAATAAGAACTCAAAGTACCGAATTTCAGCGAATTCGGTCGAAAAATGCAATCAAACCCCTCAAAATACCGCAAAATTGGGGGTACCCTTATACAACAGATTTATTGGACGCCAGTTTTATGAGGAAATCTTAATGTTACCCAATTGCAGGAAATAATTTTTAAAATATGCGGGATATTAGTTAAAAAATCGGAACACCATTTCAATTAAAAAGAAAACTTTAAATACTACTGATATATTGGGCGCCACATCGTATAATCGGCATAAGAATATTAAATTCAATGAGATTTGGGAAATTATTTTTCAGAAAAAAAAAATTGTAAATAAAATGTTGGATGCCGTTATTGATGGCAAATTTTGCAAAATTAAACTTTAAAGTTTCAATATTTAAAGAAATTGGTTAAATAGGTTTCTAAAATATACATGATATCAGTTATAAAATCAGAACACCATTTCAATTTAAAAACTTAACATACATTGGGCGCCACATCGTATAATCGCCATAAGATTTATAAATTGAAAGCGATTTGGGAAATTATTTTTCAATAAAATATACAAAAATATTCAGGATATCAGTTAAAAAATCAGAACACCATTTCAATTAAGAAAAAAACTTCAATTAAGAAAAAAACTTCTTCTGATACATTGGGCGCAACATCGTATAATGGCCATAACACTTTTAAATTCAAAGAGATTTTGGAAATTAGTATTCGAAAAATGATAAATAAAATGTTGGGCGCCATTATTTACTGAAATTTGTGCAAGATTAAACTTGTAATTTCATTTGGGAAAAATATTATTATTGACGGCAATGTTTGCAAAATTAAACTTCAGAATTCATATTTGCTAAATATTTTTCGGGACTTTAAATGTAAATAAATAAAACACCTATTATACGTCCTATACATTGGGCCCTTTATAATTGGAAAGAATTAGTGAAATTATTTTTTTTTAAATTAAAATTGTTAGCGCTATTATTTGACCAATTTTCTTGCTTTATTTATACCCATGGCATAAGTAAGTTTAAAATTCTCTAGACTTTGTCTGTAACAAGTATTTAAATGGCCATAAAGACCACCTGATATTTCTCAAAATGGTCGAAATGCTCCCTGATATATACAGACGAAGAAGTGCTCTCTATGAAAATGTAAATATAAATGTTGACAGCAATAATCTAAGTCTTGCAAAGAAATGAAAAATAAATGTATGAAAAAAAGCCAGCACATGACAAAATCTCATTACTCTTTGCTACATCTGTTCTCTACGACATTACCGGCACTTTTTTGAAAATCACTTTAAATGGAATTTCAAATATTTTCTCAAATACATGTCTTTTAAATTGTTAGTATAATATTATGTTCAAGACAACACATGTAAAAAATAAAAAATTTGCAATCTAGAAACAAATGGATATACCACATTAGCATCACTTACTCTATATTTATACTACTCCTAGGAGATTTGATACCAAAATTAGGCCATATAACGATATAGCCCCTTCATCGTATTTTAGAGGGTGTAGTTGCATTTTCCAACCGAAAGTTTCGGGTTACAATTATGCCAAAGTTTGAACATAGCTCCGAAATAAAGGCCCCGCACCATGGTGATTATTGTAAAGGTCCTAGACTAGAGAGTCATTTTAAGGCAATGGCATTTTTATACACTCAGTCTTTGGATAATGAGGGTATATACACTTTGCAAAAATATGCCTCATCGAAATATTGGCCTTAGACCACATGTTTCTTTGGACCAAATCCGTTTCAGAGAAATGGGAGTTGATTTACAAATGTTCGTCCGTCCGTCTGCTTATTCGAACGTTGCTCATCCAAATATTTATTCCAAACTTACATCATGTTTGAAGATGGGAAACATCTGTACATTCCTTGTGGTACGTCCCCAACAAAATGTTTATATGTTGCTGAAATTTTATTTTATATCATACTAACTGCCTATCCGATTAGTCAAAATTTTAAGAACTTGAAAATTTAATTTGAAGCTATTCAAATAACCATTTTGATCCATTGATTACAAATCATAATAATAATTTGAACAAACCTACCTGTAATAAATGACCTGTAACTTTTTCAAAAATAAACATATAGGGAAAGTTTTTTTGAGATATAAAAAGCCATTATTAAACCCTGATTTTTTACGCACACAATCAATCTTTCACATGTTTTGGTGTATGTTTGAAGGTTATTGTAAAGTTTTCTAACACATTCATATAAACAATCCGATCCATTACTTTATAAATATATAAAAATAAAAAAAAAACATTATTGACCCTCCTCCATGATTCCCAGAACCCTTGCAACATTGAGGTCTGCGTCTTTTATTTATAGGCCTTCTAACCGCAAATTTATTATCGTCTGAGCCTTACTCATACAAGAACATAATACTTCTCCACTGAGTCGGATTCCAGTTGATATGAGCTTTTGCGAAAGCCAATATGGCTTTTGGATTTTCTTTCAGGAAATAAATGGTTTTCTCTTACGGTTTCGGGTATGAAGACATGTTACCATAGCTCATCTATGATCTGTTCCTGAAGTTATATCGAACGATAACTATCTCACCAATTCCGTTGAACTCCTATATGAGCGTTTTTTACTTCTCTGACGATTTGTTGATCAGTACGAACTGATGTTTTTTTTAATATTTCCCAAAATAATATTCTGCAATAAATTATTTTCACAATCAATGGTAATTAACTGTTTTTATCGATGTAATCTAAATCTGAATCGATTTTCACGAAACTTTGCACACATCATTCTAGACTTTATTCAGTACGCTATGCCAAATTTTGTGCAAATCGAAAGATATATAGGGACTTTGGTACACCATTTACCTTAATTCGGACGAAGATATATATGGGAGCTATATCTAAATCTGAACCGATTTTCACGAAACTTAGCACACATCATTCTAAACTTAATTGAGTACGCTATGCCGAAATTCGTGCAAATCAAAAGATTTCCAGGGACTTTAGTGGACTATTTACCTAAAATCGGACGAAACTATATATGGGAGCTATATCTAAATCTGAACCGATTTTCACGAAACTTTGCACACATCATTCTAGACTTAATTCAGTACGCTATGCCAAATTTCGTACAAATTGAAAGATATATAAGGACTTTGGTACACCATTTACCTTAAATCGGACGAAATATGGGAGCTATATCTAAATCTGAACCGATTTTTCCCAATTTCAATGGGGTTCGTCCTTGAGCCGAACAAGTGACCTGTGCCAAACTTTATCCAATTCGGATTATAAATGCGGCATGTACTTTGTTTACAATTTAACATGGACAGACAGACGGACGGACGGACATGCATAAATCGACTTAGAAAGTGATTCTATGCATATTCTCAAAAGGAACCATGGGTCTATCTCGATTATTTTTGCCTGTTACAAACATATGCACAAGTACATAATAACCTGTACCACAGTGTGGTGAAGGGTATAATAACCTATATGAATCGAAATAGGCGTAAAAACCAAAACATAATTATAACAGTAAAAATAACTAAGATTTCAGAGTTCATCTGCTTTTGTCCAAGCAAAAATTGAGGCAATCTCCTTTTTTCATATTTTATAATTTATTTCAAAATGAATTTATCATTTATGCTTTTGTTTTTTTAAGTGTACGGCAATTTTCAATTTCAGTTGATTTAGTTTTAGCCACAAGTGAATATTTAGTTTTAAACCACGAACTGCAAAATACTAACATTAACTTAGTATGCCCTGGCAACCCTGTTCACTATTTATTTTTTCTTACATTGTCCAACAAAACAAAGCAATCATCATTGTTTCCACAACAAGCCATACAACAAAAGAAACAATTTATTGTTTTTTTATTTGCATTAACACAAGCTCCGCCTTACAGTTGCTTTGTTTTGTTCATGAGAAGGGTGTGGAAACCATTTCTTAAACAAGAGAATACCTACAAGTGCTCTCGTCATCATATTTCCATACAACCATAGAGAGAGGTATAGCGCTGAGAGTAGTTACCATTCCATAATTACAGAGAAACGAAATGGAAATGAAACATAAACAGGTTGATAACTAAATGAGAGGGCAATATGTGTCTACTCTTCACTCACACAATATTTTGTTGTTGTTAATGGGTGGGTGTCAACACAAAAGAGAGTCACTGGAATTGTATACTCCTCGAGTCATTGTGTGCGCGCGAGAGAGAGTTAATAACCTCCCCTACAAATTCAGCTCAGTTACCAGGACTACCGAGTGGAATAAAGAACAGAACAATGAGTTGATGGGAATGCATTGTTTTTGGACATTCGCATTAGAACCTCGTTAAAAATGTTTAGCTGCTGTATTTTTTGAGTGTAAAACGAAACGAAATTGAATGAAGTCTTGCTTTGAGGCAAACAGCTAACGATATTGTTGTTTTTCTTGCTGCCACTAAAAATGTGAGCATTTCAACATTGTTGTAGACTGCAGTGTGCCTGAATGCCTGCCGTTTGTGTGTGTGTGCTTTGTTGTTGTTTGCTGGGGTATTTCGTGAGTGTTTTGTGGCTTTTGGCCAACAAGCAGGACTGGTTTTTCCCAACTTCAGTTCTTGTTGGATTCTCAAAGAGATCGCGTGTTTAGTGAAATAATAACTAACGCGTGTTTAGTTGTTGTCTCGTTTTTGGTTCCCTATTTTGTGTGCGCTGTGATGTGTTGTTGACACACAACGCAGCAAATAAACAAAAGCAAAAAAAAAAAAAAAAAAAACGCAACACATTCAAGAAACAAAACAAAACTGACCAAATCGCCAATTCATCCAGACACAACATAAAAATTAGTTGTAAAATAAAAAAAATAATTTAACAAAAAAATTTCTGGATGTGCAAAATCATTTGTGTTGAAATAAAATAAAAAAAAAAAAATAATAAAAACAAAACCAACAACAATGGAAAATTTGAAATTGAAATAAATTTTGAAGTTTAATTAAAAAAGAAAAACAAACAAGGAAAATAAATATGAAATCCAAAAATTGTTTAAATTTGGCAAACCAAAAATCGTGTTTAATTATGTAGCCGCCAGCAATTGGATTCAAAACGTCGTGACAATTTAAAGTAAAACGTGAAAAAACGTATTCGGAAAATTGAAAACAAAAAACCCCAAAAACGGAAATTTGGATAAACAAAACAAAGAAAACGTTTCTGGTCGGATTTTTTTTCTTTTGCAAGTTAAGGTGCGTGTCAATATCAGTACTGTCTGTCGGTACATGAGTGTTAATTTTCAGTTCAATAAACAAATAAAATTCTTTTGTGCAAAAAAAAAAAAAACGAAAATACCAAAAATTGTTGGTAATTAACAAAAACAACAGCAAGAAAAACTAAGGCATTACATTGTACATTGGATTTGAAAATTGTTTAGACCTCCCACCCCTCCGTGTCCCCTCTCGATTTAAAACATTTAATTGCACGCAATCGAATCTTGTTTACAATAATAACAACAATATTTGTTATTGTTTTTTTTGTCTTCGTGTCACGAATTTAACAACATAAATGACAACAAGAAATGGAATATGGATCAGGAAAAAATTTGAAAAATCTACTAAGGCAAATTTTTAAAAGACTTATTTTTATTTCAATTAAATTATTCCAAATATTGAAGACAGTGTATATTTGTGTTCTATTCTTCAAAAATATTTTAAATAATTGGGAATCAAAAATATTTTTTTAATGAATTTCAATTTAAAGGTCTGTCAGAGCAATACGTGTGAAAATTTTAAAAATATATATTTCCCAGCAATATCTGAGCTATAAGCGTGGATTTGATAAAGAATTGCTTCACTGACTTTTGAAGTAATAAACCTAGATTTTTTTAAGAATATTTTTTCAACGACAATCACAGGCTGGCGCGTGGATTTTGAAGAATATTTTTCCATGACTATCAGAACCATAGGAGCAGATTAAAAAAAAAATCGCTTTTAAGGTATATCAGAGCAATAAGCGTGGATTTATAATTCCTGGTGAGAAGTCTTGATTGAAGGAGGTCAAAGAAATGTTAAAAAAATGTTGGGCGCCATTTGTATATCTATACAAAAATGTTAATTATATGAAAAAATCATCATCATCACAAAACATTTTTAGACGTATAGTGTAATTTCAGAAAATTTATATATTTTAAAATACAATTGGCGCCCAACATGCCAGAAAGTGAACTTCCTAAACATAACGCGAAATAAATTTACATACAAGTAGAAAGCTTCCGCTCACGTAAGAACTACAATAGCAGTTCAGTTTTGAGCTGAAGTGTATGTGTAAAGTGTAAAAAAAACTCACTGTGAATTTCCGAATATGCCCTAATATTTTAGTTGAAACAAATGAAAAAGTCGACGGCATTCAAAATATTTAATTCCAGAAAAAAAGTAAAATACCAAAACCATGTTGGACTTGGATATACCGAAAATGGCCCGTAACGATCGAAATTTGGGAGGTAAAAATATATGAGATCTGCTCTAAATAGTTGGAGCTACCCCGAAATTTTGCGTCAATTTGAATAATTTTTGGATGGGAGAACTCAAAAAATTAATTTGTTTCAAAATGTATCCAATTTTCTCAAAATATTGAATATTTGGAGGTTCCGATCCCATATGCAATACCAAATATCGTGGAATTACTAAATTCCAAAGCTCTACATTAAATACTGCGATCTATATCGTGATTTCAAAGAAATTTGTTTTGAAATCTCGAGGTGTTGCAATCGGAATGACAAATTTAATAGTCAATGTATGGGATATTTTTTGTGGACAGTTTAATTCGATTTCTAATAAAAATACTTGGACTTTCAAAACATCTAATATGTGGGGACTTTTAAAGTGAACCGAATATCTACTTATACCGAAGAATGTAACCGTGGACCGATATTTTCAATACCAAACAATGTCTCTAATACATATTTTGGGATCCTTTAAAAAATAACCAAAGTAACGTATCTCCTTTCAAAAAGTGAAAATTATAAAAAATATTTATTGTGTTTTTTTTTTGAAATTTTTTTCTAGAACATGAACTAATTTTGTCTGAAGGCTTGATTTTAAATTTGCCACTTACTTACCTTCCATGCACAGTGTCCAAAAACTCCTTTTTGTGGGTCGATTTCGAAAAAATATATACAAATTTTGTCAGTTTTTTTAAACCCTCCCATCGAATTTGTAATTACTCCGGGAGGTGCCTTTAAAATTTCAAGAAAAAAATTACAACTCTTGTAAATATATATCCAATTTACGCTGGAAGCGCTAGGAGCAGAGAACATGTTTCACAAACTATGATTGGCGGAAACGATAATCCAAAAACTTATTATTACTCTAAACGCACATAGCTATCGTCTGAACTGGGATAAGTTCAATCGGTGAAGATTTTGCTTAATTCTAATCTGTATATTGGTCAAAAAGAATGTGATTAAAAAAAAAATCAGACATTTACACTCCCGAATCACATTCGAATTTTGAGTTTCGAATGCTTTAGTGATGAGAAAGTCTTCAAAATCATCTATGTTCTTTTGCCAGCCGTTAGAAAAATTGTGGGAATTTTAAATCGAGAATTTTATATGATTCTATGATTATAAGTGGTATTCTATGATATTATGGCTTTGTGCAGCCCCAAGAGTTTGTAACTCCGCGAATAATTACCTTTAAGTATACCGATCGTCATATCTCGACTAGCTGAGTCGATCTAGACATGTGTGTCCGTCCACAGTTATGGACCAATCTTCACGAAATTGTGCATGTAGGATGGGTTCTGGCCAATGAACTCCCTATTGTTTTTGGTATAGATCGATTAATATTTAGGGTATGAAATGGACCAAATACTTAATTTTTGTCGTTTTTTCTGGTCGCTCAAGAGGCCGCAATTATGGCCCAAGTATCTCGAATTTTTACATGGAGATTGAGGATTGGGCCAAAGAATAAGCACTTTTGTGTGAAAAATTACAAAATTTGTATTCTATAGCGTATATATTTACTCCTGAAGGACACAGAGCCGAGACGTTGAATATCCAAGAGGAGAGGTTGACATTTAATTTGATACCAAATATATTGTCGTATGTACTCGGATGTGGGAATTACACGTTAATATTTACAAGTGATTACGTATTTAATAAACCATTACCACACTAGAGGGCGGAAATATAGCGCTGATCGCTTTGAAATGCTCCATGAGGTTCCAGTTATGGTCCAGGACAACGCCTATAATTTTCGTTGATGATGAGATAATAATTTTTGGATGAAGTGGAACGATTTTTTTATTTGATTCTACAATTTTAAGCCGAACATCACAACACAACCCACGGTAAAGGGAATCTGGATAAGTAATTAGAAGGGTTGTACTGAACATTAGTAATATTCGGAAAATATGTCAGTGAATGAAAGACGTGCTATTAACCTTTAATCGGGTCCATGCATCACGAAATATTACCCAGGCTCAGAATAAAAATCTGCAGAATGATAGAGTTTTGTGATAGTTGTGAAGGGTATCGTATGGTCGGCCCCGTTCGAAGGATACGGAAAAAATATTTTTTAAAAATCCACACTCAGTGAATATTTTTTTAAAAATCCATAATCATGAAAGTGTACTGCCTCAAAGCTTGGATTAAAATATATATATATACCCTTTCCATGAGCATGGATTTTTTAAAAAATAGTTTTTAATGCCATTTTATGAGGGTAATTTTTTTAAATCGTTTTGTTTCAGTAGCCTTTAATAACAGTTAATTAAAAATATTCTTCCAGAAGCTTCCATCAGAACGGCTTTTTAAAATATATTTTCAAAGAACTTCAATAAGTGGGGATAAAAAAAAAATATTTTTGTCAATGAGCTTCCATAGGAGAGAATTTAAGCTTGGATTTAAAAAAAAATATATATACATATAACATTTCCATGAGCATGGATTTTTTAAAAAATATTTTTAAGACCCCTGGCCTCCATAGCATAGCTTGTATTTTTAAGACCCCTGGCCTCCATAGCATAGCTTGTATTTTTAAAAATCATTTTGGATTTAAAAATATAGTTTTTTAATACATTTCTATGATCGTGGATTTTTAAAAAAATATTTTTTCAGTAGCCTTCAATAATCGTTGATAAAAAACTTTTTAACATTTAATAAAATTCTACATTTTGCCATATTTTCTCCAAAGTATTTATTGTAAAAAGTGCTTGTATTGGGATAAAGTTTTTTCCGTCAAATTATTCGATTTTATAGTTTAATACCAAAGAAATGTTTAGTCGAATTCCACAACATTTGCCATTCCCTTAAAACCCCCATCGATAGTAAAATATCTATTAAATCCCTAAATATTTCTCTTCTTCTCTTGCAGATCGTTATCAAAATCTTTCATGGCAAACAAAATGAAAACAAACAAAAAAATCTTTCAAATCTTAAAAAAAAACAACTAAACCTAAAAATGTGCAATAATTAACAGCAACAAAAAAGTGAACGACGACAACGAATGAGTGTATAAATAGTAGTGAATGAAGTGAGTGACTGACTGACTTAGTGAACAAAGTGAAACGCCACTACATTTAATTAATTAACAAAACGACAGAAAAAATCTCTCTCTCTCTCTTAACTAATGACAATCGTGTTAAAAATAACATAAATATTTTGCCAAGATAACGAAACAAAAAGCGACGAAACCCCCGCAAATATAAAAAATACAACAACAACAAAAACGACACAAAATTAAAACACTCCGAGATAACAAACAAAACATCAACTTCCAGTTAAATCTTCTGCAGACTACGGATTCCCTTATAGAACAAAAAATTATCCCCAAAGGAGTTGAGGAGCAATGAAGGCACTAAAAACGCCAGTGGAAAAATAAAAACCAACAAAATAATACAAATCTCACGCCTTAAAAAAATCTCCGAAAAAAGAACGCCAATAACAACAACAACAATTGCTAAAGTGTTTGGGTGTTGTTACTGCAATTGTTTGTTGGCTGATTGCTTTTTTTCAATTCGTTTTTTTGTTTTTGGCTGTGGCTGCCTGCCTGGGTGTTTGATTGTTGGTTACAGACGCCACCGTAGCCGTAACCACTGCCGCCGTTTTGCCATTTGAAAATTTCGGAATTATATTCCATTTGCGCGTTCCTTTTTCGTTGATATTTTTGTTGTTGTTGTACACCAGTGTTCCACAGAATCCTTCAAAACGGCTACCATAACGAACTCCGCCTTAGCAATGAGCCAGCTCGGCACCGTTTATGCCACCAAACGGAGGCGACGCAATGGCAAAAGGTAAGTCTAATCAGAAGTGTTTTTGTTTTCGTTACTTTATTTTTGATTTTTTTCTTCATTCATTTGTAGATATATTATTCATTTAGTGAATGGATTTGTAATTTCAATTAGCGTTCAATGAAAGGAATTTTTGACAGATAAAAAAAAATTTGAGGGAAAAAATTAAAAAAAAAAATGTATTTTATAATCAGATTGAAATATTGGACTAACTTTCGTTTGAAAAAATATGCCTTTAGTTTCTGGTCAGCTTTTCTTTGGCTCAATGACAAAATTTGGACAAATAGGAACAAAAAAATTTAAAAAATGGGCAGTCGAATTGCCATAACACGACCCAGCATTATCGAGAAGAAAAATGCCACTTATGATGACTTCGAGCTATGGAAGTAATTGTAATTTGCATCCTTTGTCCCATTGCCACAACGTGCGCTTGGTGCTAAAGAGAATTCGATTTATAGAAGTTCGACTATATATAAAAATAAATTATTAATATTTAAAATTAAAAAAAAAAATCATTTAGTTTGACGTCATTAAAAGTAGACAGAAAAATACTCTAGTTCCGCCCCTAGTTCTAGTTCTACTCCCATTATCTCCCATGACCAAATCATCAATTTGAAGTTGTTGTTTTTATGATCATAAATCATTGAATTTTGTTTTTAATAAATAAAATTCAATTTTAATATTTATTAATAATTTGTAATTCGTATTGTTAATTCTGAGAATTTTATTTTTCATTCATAGTTTTGAAATTTGACCTTCATTTAAATGAAACTTTACTGAATGAATTTGAAAGTTGTGTGAAAATTTTGTATTCAATATTTAATTTATTAAACATTTCATTACCAATTGAATTGAAATATAATAAATATGGAAATCATATAATAAATATGCGATTTATATACATACTGACAGTTACTTGATATTTTCAAATCCATATGGTACTACATTACGATAAACCTGTGTGAAAACGATCGTGGTCAAAGAGCGGTGAATCACCTCAAACGGTGACCAAACCTGGACTAACGGCCAGGAAGGTTCTATGCATTTGGTGGCACTGGAAGGGGATTATTTATGAATTGCTTCCATATGGCCAAACGCTAAATTCTGATCTCTACTGTCAACAACTGGGCCATTCGAAGATAGCAATTGACCAGAAACGGCCAGAATTGGCGTGTTCTACCAGGACAACGGTAGGCCACACACATCTACAGAGACTTGCCAGAAACTTCGGGAGCTTGGTTGGGAAGTTTTAATGCATCCGCCATACAGTCCGGACTTGGCATCAAGCGATTATCATATTTTTCTTGCAGTGCAAAATTTCTGTTATGATAAACAATTGGTATCTAGAGAGGATTGTGAAAATCGACTACTAGAGTTTTTTGCAACTAGAGAGCTGGACTACTATGAAAAGGCATTATGAAGGTACCTTTAAAATGGCAACAAATCATACAACAAAACGCTGCATATATCCTATAGTTCATATAAAAATAATGGATTTCATTTTCCCAAACTAAATTATTTTTGATTCCATTGTTACCCAAGATTTACATAAATAGGAAATTGTCACATGCAATCCACAACCGTTTTTTTTTTACATACGGGTCCAATTATCCAGATTTAGACAACATTTGTACTATGTTATTGAAAAAAGTAGTCCACATTACCCGAAGTTCATCTAATAAAATTGGCCGGATCTCTATATATAGGCGATATTTATACAATGTGGACTTACATCAAATTTTTTTAGGAGGACATCTTGGAACCCACATAACAATAGAATACTAAATTGAGCCACATTTGATGGCAATTTTTTTCGGGCGGGGCCGACCATACGATACCCTACACATCACGGAACTTTAACTTTCTGCTGATGTTTAAACCGAACCTAGGGAATTTTTCTGATGTTTGTACCCTCTTGTCCGATTAGAGGTCAACAGGACCTTTTCCTTACACTGACATATTTTCCCAATATTTCTAATATTCAGTACAGCCCTTCTACACTTGCCCAGATTTCCTTCACCGTGGGTTGTGTTGTGATGTTCGGCTTATAATTGTGGCATATATATCAACTCCAAAAAACACAAAAAATTAAGTTTTCGGCCTACTTCAACCCAAAATTATTATCTGATCATCACGGAAAATTATAGACGTTGTCCTTGACCATAACTGGAACCTCATGGAAAATTTTAAAGCGATCAGCGCTATATTTTCGACCTCTAGTGTTGAAATGGGTTACTAAATAATATGTGAATACGTAAGCAACGTAAATATTTAAGTGTAACTCCAACATCCAAGTACCTACGGTAATGTAATTGATATAAATTTAAAGGACAACCACTCCTGTTGGATATACTATCAACTTCTCGGGCATATGTCCTTCAGGATTAAATATATATGCCAAAGAAAACAAATTTTGTAATATTTCAAACAAAAGTCGGGGTCCATTTGACCCGCTTTATCAAAACCGGCATGCTTTTTCTTTGGCCCAATCCCCTTCTCCATGTAAAAATTCGAGATGTTTGGGCCATATTTACGGCCTTTGGATCGACCAGAAAAACCGACAAAAATTAAGTATTTGGTCCATTTCATCCCCTAAATATTTACCGATATTTACCAAAAATATACGGGTCTTCATTTTGCCGAACTCATCCAACATGCAAAATTTCATGAAGATTGGTCCATAACTGTGGCCTGTATCGTGTTTACAAATTATAATGGACAGACGGACACACATGTCTAGATCGACTCAGCTAGTCGAGATATGACGATGGGTCTAGGAACGGAACTACTATCTTTGAACATCAACTATTCTATTCTCGAAAAATAGTTTACTTCCCTATGAATTTTTTAAAGTCATTCTTAAGTTTTCTATATTTCATTTCAAATAAAGTAGTCGTTAAACACTAATATACTAGGCTTTAATCGGAATTATGTCTCTATTTGAGACCTGTAGCGTTTTTCAAAACATATGGACTGTGGGGTTGACATTGTAGCACTTATCAAATCAATCGACTTGGTATTTATACCCTACCCAACTATGTTGTCAGGGTATTATAGCTTTGTGCAGTATTACGATTACCCCACTAGAAGGCGGAAATTTTGCGCTGATCGCCTTGAAATTTTACACGAAGTTCTGGTTGTGGTCAAGGACGACGTCTATAATTTTCGGTGATGTTGATATGATATTTATGGGGTATAATTAACCGAAAACTTTATTTTTGTCAGATTTTCAATAAGTCATTATTATATGTAGAACATCACATATTTTACATGGTGAAGGGGATCTGACCAAATACTTAGAACGGCTGTTTACATGAGGATCGGACAATAATCCGAGGGCCAAACCTACCATAACCTAAAGTGACAAATTTTTATTTTATGGTGTAAACATTCACCTTGGGAAAACAAGATTTGCAAAATATGGCAGGTTAAGAAAGTGGAGCTCTTGACCTATAATTGGTCAAGAGAATGCAAACATCGCGAAATATTGACGATTTTTTTTATGGATTCAAACCGCAATAATATCAGAGCTAATACATTTTAATTACTTTTACCATCATATGTATATGGAAATGTTCCGAAGGTTCCAGTTACATGGTGAAAGGTATAAACGAATGGGTTGAGCTAGACCTGTACTCGTATTTAACCGACATAATTTTGTCGATTTTGCAAGGTTATTGGAGGAAGAAAAACATTTTGCATAAAAAAAGTCCCGCCTCATGGTCGGTATGTTGAAGGTTTTAACTGTAATTTTGGAAGCTGAGAAATATCTATGCGGAAAATATTCGATATTATTCGACGGAGATCCCGCCTCCATTGTTGGTCTTTTGAAGGGTTTCAGCTACATTCTTTTGTAATTTCTATATGTTGTATTCACATTTTCTATCGAAGATTCTGTAATTTGTCATTCATTAGTGAATTAAATGCTTCTTCGTAGAAGTTTGTGTTTTAATAGCACCCATATAATGGTTCCGCTTAATTTTCGGAATTTTGAATTTCTTAGGTTGGTATTCTAAAGGTCCCACTACATTGTCGGCATTTTGGCTGTAAGTTGAAATTGATCTTTGAGGTTTAAAAACATTTAAGTGGAAAATATTCTATGTAGGTCAAAATTTTGACGAAACCCGCAATGTTTTAACCGCATATGCATATCATGTTTTAACATAGTCCATATATATATTACTCCCGCCCCCTCGGTCGGTCTTTTGAAGGGTTTCAGCTGCATTCTTTTGTAATTTCTGTATGTTGTATTCACATTTTTCATCGAAGTTTTTGCAATTTGTCATTCCAGATTTCTGGTGAATTTAAAGCTTCTTCGTAGAAATTTGTGTTTTAATAGAACCCATACAATGGTTCCGCTTAATTTTCGGTATTTTGCATTCACTCAATTCTTTCAGCTCAATTCTTTTGTAATTTCTATATGTTGTATTCACATTTGTTATCGAAGATTCTGTAATTTGTCATTCATTAGTGAATTAAATGCTTCTTCGTAGAAGTTTGTGTTTTAATAGCACCCATATAATGGTTCCGCTTAATTTTCGGAATTTTGAATTTCTTAGGTTGGTATTCTAAAGGTCCCACTACATTGTCGGTATTTTGGCTGTAATTTGAAATTGTTCTTTGAAACATAAAAACATTTATGTAGAAAATATTGTTCGTAGGTCTAAATTTTGACAAAACCCGCAAGGTTTTTACCGCATATTTCTATTTGGTGGCTGATATGCATCTATGCAGATTATGTTTTAACCCCTCGGTTGGTATTTTGAAGGTTTTCAGATTCATTCTCCCACCGAAGTTGCAGTGATTTCTCATTCCGGAATGTTAGAGGGTGAGAAATTTCTATGCAGAATTTTTTTGATATAGGTCAATAGTGAGAACTATAGACCTACAACCAGAATTTCTTAGATTGGTATTCTAAAGGTCCCACTCCATTGTCCGACGTTTTGACTGTAATTTGGAATTGTTCATTGAGTGTGAAAAATTGTATGCAGAAAATATTCTATGTACGTCCAAATTTTGACGAAACCCTCAAGGTTTTAACGCCATATTCCTATTTGGAAGCTGATATGCAGCTATTCAGATCATGTTTTAACATAGTCCATATGTATAGCTTCCGTCCCTCGGTCGGTATGTTGAAGGTTTTCAGATGCATTCTCCCACCGAAGTTGCTGTGATTTCTCATTCCGGAATGTTGGAGGGTGAGTAATTTCTGTGCAGAATTTTTTCGACATAGGTGCATAGTTCTCACATTTTTTTTAGTTCCCACTATCCACAGTTCCCCAGAGAGCATTCCATAAATTCTTATTCCAAATCCATGGTGAATAAATGACTACTTCCCAGAAAATTGTGTTTTAAGGGGACCCCCCATTCTCGTGGTCAATTTTTTTTCGATTTAATTCGATTCTACAGTAATTCAAGAATGTCCCTACAAAATTTCAAGTGAAAATCTCAAGAACTCTTGAAAATATAGCCGATTTGTTGTGTCAGCATCAAGTGACGGCTAAAGGGCTTCTCAAACGTTAAACGCGTTTTTCTCTTTTGCGAATGGCGGGCACGATAACTCAAAAACTAATAACCCAATCGATTCCAAATGTTTACACGTTTCTCTGTGAGTGTATAGATATCGTATGAACTAGGATAAAGCCAATCGGTGAAGATCTTCCTTATTTTTTGACTTGGTTTATGGTCGAAAATCGGCGATTTTCCAAAAATATTTTTTCAAAGGTCCGCCATTTTGTTAATTTTAGAGCGAAGTCAATAATCCTAGTTCATACGAGAGCCAGACATGTACTCTTTCTAACACCGTTGGAATTTTCGGATTCCGATGTTCCAGTGAGGAGTTATCATGCCCGCCATCAAAAATACTCACATTGTTTCAGGTCGTGAATAAAATGTGAAGGAAAAAAATTGTGATTATTTTTTTAAAGGTTTTAGCCACATTTTCCCACCGCTGTGATAAATATTTGTCAGTTTGGATTCTCGGAGGCTAAGACTACCTCCCTGAAAATATTAGTTCGTTTAGACGAAGTTCGTTATATCCATGTTAAGGCAAAACCAAGTATTAGAAGAAAATATATTAAGTTCCAATATAATATAATTTGTGTGTTCTTTTTGGCAATTCCTTAGCTGCTTCCCATTTCTTTGGTGAACCTGAGATTTTTTGTGAAGGTTGCCAGCGTTTGCTATAAATTAATTTTTGAGCAGGTTTGTCATCGTTAAGTATTTTGTATATTTATAGCGAGTTCATTATAACCGAATTAAAATAAATGAAAACTGAAAGATGGGAGCGAATAAATAGTTCGTTATAAAAAAACTGTTTGCTATATCTGTAGTTCGCTATAAAAGTAAAGATTTGTATGGAAAATATGTTCGTTATAACCGGTGTTCATTATAAGCGTACTCGACTGTATATTGATGATCAGAGAATCATTTTCAAATCGATGTGTGTTGTATTTATGTCGAATACAGTTGCGAAATTGCATCTGCGAATTGAATTCAACCGTGTCTTGGTTCGGACATTTGACATCACACCAGAACATTTTTACAGAGCAGATTTTTTTTCTTCCTTATTGAACAGTTTGAACAAAATAATATTGGTTGGACAAAAAATAATTCTAGTTGACCCAGAGATTTTGTTATTTGCCCAAATGGTTTATTTGACGAGGCAAGATCATCACACAACCAATGCTTTGATCAAACAAAATTTGCCAGAGAATTTTATGTTTTAAATGCTCATATGTCCCCCTTCATACATATTTTATAATCCAGAACCCTTTATATATATTTTTTTGTGTTTCTGTTATTCATCAAAATTATTTTTTTTATTGAAATCCATTATTAAAATTCATAAAGTTTTATAACTTCTATACATATATTTCATAAATTATATCAATTACATAAAGTGCAAATAAATGCAGCAAGACACATAATAAAGGCATAAAAAACTACCCATGAAGAAGAAGAAGAAGTAGAAGAAATGAGCCCTGTTTTATGACATTCAAGATGAATGAATGGCTTGGCCAGGTTGGGGGGCAAAAAGTTAACATCAAAGTGAACAATCAACAAAACAACAACATCAACATCTAATAAATAGTTTTTTTGCAAAAAATATACAAGCCATGGTAAATGTTTTTATGCCATCATATATATAGCATTATTATTTAGCCATGTAATTCTGGTGCTTCTTCTTCTCTTTTTTTCTTCTTCTAAATATAAAAATAACAATTTTTTGGTGGGTAATATCTAGCTCCCCTTTACATTTAAATGTGACTGACGATCGCTGATGGTGCTGCTGCTGCTGCTGTTGTTGCTCTGTATGCCAGTTATTAAAAGGTCTTAGTGCTGCTCAACCTGCCTGCCGCTTGATGTTGTAAAATATCAAAAAAACGTATGCAACTTATCAGCCAACCATGATCTACCCTCGCCTAAACTGGCTCACCAAGAAGCAGCTCACTCGCTTGCTTGGTGGGTCTCTATGCTGCGCTCGCCTGTCGAATGATGATGAGGAGCACTGAGTGCGGCGATGTGGTGATCTTTAAATAATTTGTTGCAGGTTAGCAATATGCTGACGCGAAGCAACAAAAAATTTAATAATAATTATAAAGTGCAGCAAATGTAAATTCTTCTCGAACATATTCACCACCTCGGCAACATGTTTGTTTGCAGCAGTTGTTGTTATTATTGTTATTATAAAAACATAAAAAAACCCTTGCCATACAAAGTCCAGGTTTTAATAAACAAATTCAGGCTGTAAAGAAAAACTTTGCTTAAACGCTTAGCTTAACCCCCCCTTGTGCTAAGCTGATGAACCAGTAGAAAGGTGTTTTATACTGCAGCGCTTCAGCACTTCCCGAAATGAGAGGAACAGGGGAACATGGAAAGCTCAATATTTTTTTTTATTACGAATATAAGACTAATTGCAAAAACTGAATTGACAGCAAAAGGCGTTTTGTGGCCCAAATGGCCGCGGCCATATAAATTGTAATATCCACATCCAGCCACACATTATATTACACTTTTATGGCCAAAACACTCAACACCAGCAGAGGCACACAAACAACACACTCAACCCTTCTCTCTGGTCAAGTGTAATTATGTCAATAAAAATTGGACGATCTTTGGAAGCTCAACCCCAGCTTAGGAATTGTCTTCTTTTTTGGCCTGACAACCGTGCCATCTATAATTACTTGAAAAAATGTAAAAAAAAAAAAATAAAAAAAACATTGCTGCAAAAAAATTTGCAAAAATGTTTATGATCATGTTGTTGTTGTTTTTTTTTTTCGCTTCTAAAAGATAACAACAACATTTAATTACAACTGGAGTATGCAACACATTTGCAACATTACACAGAGGGTTCAACTGCAGCCATAAACCAGAAGCTTGATTACTCTTCTATGCTCGAATGACATTTGATAGTGTCACCAACCCCACCCGGCGACCCTTTTTGTATTTGAACTAAAGCCGACCACACTGCAGGGCTAATTGTTATGAAACACCTGTAATTATTTGGGTTTTGCAGAATTTATCTCTGGAAGTGTTTGCATAGATTAAAGGGGGTTGAATGGATTATTATAGCATAAAAAATGGGATTTTTAGAATGAAACCGCATTTTTATACCCTTCACCAAACTGTGGTCCAGGGTATTGTGTCTTCGTGCATATGTATGTAACAGGCAAAAATAATCTAGATAGACCCATGTTTCCTTTTGAGAATATGCATAGAATCACTTTCTAAGTCGATTTATGAATGTCATTCCGTCTGTCAATGTTAAATTGTAAACAAAGTACAGGTCGCATTTATGATCCGAATTGGATGAAATTTGGCACAGGTCACTTAATTGGCCCAAGGACGAACCCTATTGAAAATGGGAAAAATCGGTTCAGATTTAGATATAGCCCCCATATATATTTTCGTCCGATTTAAGGTAAATGGTGCACCAAAGTCCCTATATATCTTTCGATTTGCATGAAATTGGACATAGTGCACAATTAGGTGCAGAACGATGTATGCCAAGTTTCGAGAAAATCGGTTCAGATTTAGATATAGCTCCCACATATAGGTTCGTCCGATTTAAGGTAAATGGTGCACCAAAGTCCCTGTATATCATTCGATTTGCACGAAATTTAGCATAGAGTACTAAATTAGGTCCTGAATGATGTGTGCTAAGTTTCGTGAAAATTGTTTCAGATTTAGATATAGCTCCCATATACATATAGTTTTTCCGATTCTATGTAAATGGTGCACCAAAGTTCCTATATACCTTTCGATTTGCACGAAATTTGGCACAGCGTAATGAATAAAGTCACGAATGATGTGTGCAAAGTTTCGTGAAAATCGGTTCAGATTTAGATATAGCTCCCATATATATCCTTTTCCGATTGAAGGTAAATGGTGTACCAAAGTCCCTATATATCTTTCGATTTGCACGAAATGTAACACAATGTACTAAATTAAGTCTAGAATGATATGTGCAAAGTTTCGTGAAAATCGGTTCAGATTTAGATATAGCTCCCATATATAGCTTCACCCGATTTTAGGTAAATAGTCCACTCAAGTCCCTGGAAATCTTTTGATGTGCACGAAATTTGGCACAGCGTAATAAATAAGGTCGCGAATGATATGTGCAAAGTTTCGCGAAATTCGGTTCAGATTTAGATATAGCTCCCATATATATCTTTTTCCGATTTAAGGTAAATGGTGCACCAAAGTCCCTATATATCTTTCGATTTGCACGAAATGTGGCACAACGTACTAAATTTAGTCTAGAATGATATGTGCAAAGTTTCGTGAAAATCGGTTCAGATTTAGATATAGCTCTAATATATAGCTTCGCCCGATTTTAGGTAAATAGTCCACTAAAGTCCCTGGAAATCTTTTGATGTACACGAAATTTGGCACTGAGTTATGAATAATATCGAGAATGATGTCTGCCAAGTTTCTGGAAAATCGGTTCAGATTTAGATATAGCTCCCATATATATCTTCGTCCGATTTATGGTTAATTGTGTACCAAAGACCCTATATATCTTTCGATTTGCACGAAATGTGGCACAGCGTACTAAATTTAGTATAGAATGATGTATGCAAAGTTTCGTGAAAATCGGTTCAGATTTAGATATAGCTCCCATATATAGCTTCGGCCGATTTTAGGTAAATAGTCCACTAAAGTCCCTGGAAATCTTTTGATTTGCACGAAATTTGGCACAGAGTTATGAATAAGATCGAGAACGATGTCTGCTAAGTTTCTGGAAAATCGGTTCAGATTTAGATATAGCTCCCATATATATATCTTCGTCCGATTTATGGTTAATTGTGTACCAAAGACCCTATATATCTTTCGATTTGCACGAAATGTGGCACAGCGTACTAAATTTAGTATAGAATGATGTGTGCAAAGTTTCGTGAAAATCGGTTCAGATTTAGATATAGCTCCCATATATAGCTTCGCCCGATTTTAGGTAAATAGTCCACTAAAGTCCCTGGAAATCTTTTGATGTGCACGAAATTTGGCACAGAGTTATGAATAATATCGAGAATGATGTCTGCCAAGTTTCTTGAAAATCGGTTCAGATTTAGATATAGCTCCCATATGTATTTTCATCCGATTTAAGATAATTGGTGGACCAAAGACTCTATACCCTTTCGATTTGCACGAATTTTGGTATAGGGTACTGAATTAAGTCTAGCATGATGTTGGTAAGCTTCGTGAAAAGATCCGTAGCTAGGCCGATTGACACAACGTACTGATATAAATTAGTCTCTGGCAAGTTTGCTTGAAATTGGTTCAGATATTGATTTATAACAAAACGCGTCGTCTGTTAGGATGCATATGTAAAATATCCCCAAAGTGGAGAAGGGTATCATATAGTCGGCCCAGTCCGACTTTACTACTTTCCTTACTGGTTTAACATACAAATTTATGATCAGTCTAAACTGGTTAGATTTGGCTTCATTTATTTGGTTTTGGAATGGATACTAAAATTTGAACGAAATAAAGTGTGTTCAAACTACTATTGGTTTGATCGAACTTCATTGGATTCCATCAAACAAATTGATAATGCTGTTTGATTAAACAGATACTGTTACCGAGCTCTGCATTGCTGTTACAAAATTCGCATATGTATTTTCCAAATTATTTCGATAAAAATATCAAATACAATATAAGAAATAAGAGGTGATACGAGTAAAAAGTTTAAACGAAGGTTCATGATTGTATAGAGTCGTGGGAACAATGAAAGTATTTCGAAGTTTCTGGTCCTATTTTCTAATCTAAGTACCTTGGTACGCCTCTTTATCAAAGGAATCTTTATCCTTTGATAAAAGTTCAGTACAGACTACTTGTGATTTTTCAGTTTCGGATGACTGAATTCAACACAATTGTCTTAATGGCTGAATATTAAGTCAATTAAAAAATATATCATCTCTTTTACCGAGTTAATATTTCATCACCATCCAAAGAAGCAGTAATTGGTAGGAATTTCAAAAAAAAAAATCATCATTTAATCAATATTTCATTCATTGATGAATATTTCCAAGGTGATAACTTTATGACATTTGTCCTATCTTTGTTTCTCACCCTTTTTCTTTCATTTACAAGAAACCCCTTCCTAGAATTTATGATTCCTGATCCAGATATCATAAACTGACTATTAAGTTTATGTTTGTATATTTGTGTGTCTTCATCTTCTAATAAATGATGCCTGGACAAACAAACGAAAAATATACCTCCTGGAGTTTTCTACTTCCTTCAATTTGTTATTCCCACAATGAATTTGTAATACAATGTAATCCTTTAGCTGAGAAGGTGGGGCTAAAGCCTTTGTTGCTCTTCGAATGGAAAGTGGGGGGGGGGGGGCTTCCAAACACCCATGAGTTCTCCATTGGTAATTGTTTAATGATTGTGAGTGTAATTGTTAACTATTTGTTATAACAAATTGTGGGTTATATTTTCTGAAAGTTAATTTGTTGTTGTTGAAAGGCCGTTGGATAAATGTATATTTAGAAGGCGGGATATCTCAATTCATTGCCATAAAGATTAATGATATCGAATTGATTTTGTGACATTTATACCATTGAGGGATGACAAATCATTTTTTTGTCATGCAAAAAAGTCAAAATGTTAAGTGTGACAAATTATATTTCAATTTGGCAGATAAAAAAATTATCGCAGAACATAGGACCATATTTTGGCATAGATATTGGTCCCAACCCATTTTAGTGATCCGTGACGAATTTGTCAATAGATGTGGCTTTAAATTGCTTTATCAGGTTCTTTAGGGGTAAACTAATTTATTCGCAGGAAATTATCAAGGCCTATGTATTGACATAGTCCCATAGCTTGGTTCTATTTTAGGTAGGCGCATTTTCCATCCGATAAGTCATAAAAAATAAAAAAATTAATTATAAATCCCTCATACCCCATTAGATATGTAGATGGACCTAGACGCATTTTCAACCGAATTAGGCATTCAGGGATATTGCTGGGTAAAAAAAAATATTTATTCGCATAAATTTATCAAGGCCAATGTTTAGACATAGTCACATATTCTGGTTCCATTTTAGGCATTTTCACAGCTTTAGGCATAAATTCCATATAGGTCTATGTTTATAGGTTTATGTTTTATCCTAGCCTCCATCTAAAGTTCTGAAGGTCTTAGGAGAATTTTCCGAATGGAGTGTCTACAATTCGGTGTTACTTTTTCTTAGAGGATAAAAACGTCCAGGCAGACAATTTATAGTGATAAAACTCATGTAACATTTTAGGTATTTTACATGACAATCTCGTGGCAAAGGGTGTAACAACTTGGGTCCGGCGAAACTTAATAAAATGTTTGAGATATTTTCCTAATATTTAAAGTATAATTCTTCAGGCGGCCATTTTTAAATCAGTGAGCGGAGCAGTATAGTCGGATGGAGCCGATCATATGATACCCCACACAAGTACCACGAAAATCTAACTTTCTGTGGTTCCAAATTCTTAGCCTGGCAATATTTTGCCATATTTTTGCACCCTCTTGACAGCTTCATTATCTAACCCTGGCATATTTTTCAAATCTTATTTCACCGAGGGGAATATTTACACCATAAAATAAAAATTGGGTCACTTTTGCTTTTAGTTGATTTGACCCTCGGAATATTGACCAATCATCATCTAAAGAGCCGTTCTAAGATTTTGGTCAGATTCCCTTCACCAAAAATTATAGGCGTCGTCTTTAATCATAACCGGAACTTCACTTAAAATTTCAAAGCGATCAGCGTGACATTTCCGTTTTTGATCCATTTCAACCCATAAATATTATCATTACCAAACACAATAGGGGTCTTCTTTGGCCAGAAACCATCCTATATGCAAAATTTCTTGACGATTGGTCCACAACTGTGACCTGCATCGTGTTTACACATTATAATGGATAGACGGGAGGACACACATGGCTAGATCGACTTACCTAGTCGAGATATTACAATCGGTATACTTAATGGTGGGTTGATGACCAATATTTCGAGCTGTTACAAAATCTTGAGGCTGCACAAACTATAATATCCTGACAATATAGTTCTGTAGGGTATAAAATAAGTTGTTAAGTGTTCTTCGCTCTTCTATAAAATATTTCCTCATTAATTTCATCTATGAAACCCTCCCTCAGCTTATGTTCGCCAATGACAGATTCTAAGTTGCAACTAGAGTATGAGCAACTAACCTCCCGATTAAACTCATATTTGAAATACTCTCTCCTTATCTCCACTAAAGAAAATCTGTAAAAATCATCTCGTTTGTTAGGACTATCTTCTGATCGAGTTATGCTACAATTATTTATGTTTTATATTGATTTGTTATTGTAATTTAGCAGCGTTGAAAAAAAAACAAAAAATATTTACTGCGTAAGTTCAGTAGTAATGAATTGCATACATATTCATTATGTATGATGTTCGGACATAAATTATATATCAACGAAACAGAAAAAATAAAATAAACAAATTAAGGTTACCAAATAGATGTGGAGTTTCTAGGTGTAAAAAATTGGATTGATTCGGAAAACAAAAACATATTAAATACAAAAACAGATTAAAACCCAAGGATTTGATAATGATTAACTTGATTTCGATCAATATATGTTTAGATCGTTCTCTGTTGTTTTTAATAAAGTTTAATTTTATTTAAATATGGTCACCTTATCCACGAACAACTTGTTCACAATCCTGATACACATGAATGAATTACAAATCTCATAAAAGATGCATAAATTTTCAATTTAAATTTTTCTTTGGTCGACCGACGATGTTGGTCAGCATCTTCAGCATAGATGGAAATTGTAAGTAAATCTGTTTTTGGCCAAAAAGAAGAATTAAGGTACTAGCTGCCCCTCATCGTCTCTCTCTCTTTTCAGTAAAAATCTTGTTTAGTTTGTTATAACTTTTATTGCTTGATTTTGGTTAACAAATATTGGCACAATGTTCTGGCACGGCTAGAGATAGTCTTCCGGCTGGCCGGCCGACCAGCTCCACCTCAACAGATTCTTTCTTTGTTTTGCGATTTCTTGTAACCCAAAGATGTAAGCATTCCGGCACTGCATGCCAGTACTATGTGGATGTTCTTAAAGCGTGTGCGTTTTCAAATTTTCTTGTTGTTGTTGGTTTTTGTTTTATTTTTACATTGCACGTTGTGTGTAAAATTGAAGTTTATGAGTGTCGAGCATTTGCTACCAATTGAATAATTTTTTTTGTTTTCGTTTTTGCTGATTTTTGCCAATTTTTCAACTGCTTTGCTGTGGAGTCTTTGTGTGTGTGTTTATTTTGTGTGCATCTTATTTATGCCAATAAATTTTAATAAAATACTAGCACGCAATCTGACTAGAAAAGAAGCTATGGTTGTTATGTGTGGTGGCATCATAGGTGAATAGAAAAAAAGTTGTTTGGAAATTAGAAGCAAAAATGGATATCAAATATTTTTCACTTTAAAGGTAGAATTTTTTGGTCTTAATCTGAATATCCATTTCGTTAAGTTTTTGGAAACAACAGGTATACACACTATATATGTACTGCTCAATTGCTGCAAAATCGGCATAAATCAAAAAAAAAAAATCCATTTTGCTGGATTTTCAATTTACTCACAACTTACAAGGAACTGCTTCTCAATCGGATAGCTATAGCTTCTCAATTGGAATATGTAAGAGATATTCATCTGATATTTTGACACAACATAAAGTTTGGTATGGCCAAAAATTCTGCATCATTACCTAAAAAATCAGTTTTTTTTTTATTTAGGCCGGTCTTGCAGCAAATGAACAATATATATGGGAAATTACAAAATTCTTTTAAAATTCCATTAAAAAAATTTTGAAAATTTTTTTTGCGAGCACATTTATGATTTTTGGTACATAGGTTAAGAAAAATATGCTGATTCGAAATCTGTTCGCGTTCACAAATTCGGATGCTGCGCACAAAAGTTATAGCGGTTTTAAATCTTGTATTTCAAATATATATTAAATGGATTCCTATTCGTTGTAATTCGCGAATTTCTTCACAAATGCTTAAACACCATTGTTTTCTTTGTATACTAGTCAAATCACACTGAAATACGGTTTAATAGTCGCGAAAAACAAATAGAAACATGAAGATATCGGAAAATAAAATAAATTAATTTTTGAAATAAAACTATTTTTTTTTTTTTTGAATTTTCGATTTTTTTAGTATGGTTAAGAGGATACGGTTTTGCCTTAATCTTCTAAAAAATACAACGCTTTCTTCTGCAAATTCTTTTAGATGATTGTTAAATATCGGCAGATTCATCTGATAAGAGTTTCGACGTCATTAATGGCTAAATATATTGCATTTACAATACATAAAAATGATCAATATTGAAAAGCTTGCAATTCGCGAATTAATTGAAATCAGTTGATGCGCATGCGATTTTCGTATAAACCGAATCAATGTCTTTCAATAATTATTAATTTTTCAATGTTTAATTTAGCGGTCAAAGTGTGCCACTCGATGCACTTTACTATGCAAAAACCCTAAAAATGGCTAAAAATCACGCAACGTGCATACGATTTTTATGCGCATCCGATTTTAGTAATCTCCTATGAAAATACGCAAAAGGACACCTATTTTAAAAGGATCGGTTAAGAACCGCGGATGTGCCTCCACAATCAATTTTGGATAAAATACGCATATTATTCGCGTATCGATGTATTTTTGACCTATTTCCACGCAGATTCGCGAATTTGACAATACAAGCATAAATGCATGTAAAATTAATTCGAAGAAAACCGCGATTATTTACGCGAATTTGTCAAAATAAGTTTTTGCAGTTTTTCCCACATTCAAGGTACCTATATCCGCCGTTTTAATGGGCGGAATTGAACATGGATGGGCTCATTAGATCCGGCACGTAAAAAAACTAAAATCACGCGGGGTTCCACGGAATTTGAATGGACTTTCTTAATTTTAGACTAAAAAATATGTTTTTTATAAAAATTTACGCACTAAATTTTCGTCTTTGGAACCCAATTGCAAAGAAGCTACAGTGAGCACATTCATGAGATATACACTAAACGAAGCAGAATCACGAGTTCTACGATCCTATAATTAGTTTATTCTATTGTCTGGATGCGCATCCTAATTATAAGAAAAATTCAAAAAACACCGAAAATCCGGCTTCAAAATGTCAGCATCCATTTTGGGTGGATGCAGTGATTATATCGAATAATCATACATTAGAACCATATTGTCCATGGGGTATTCTGCAACTTAGTCACTGATCACATGTGTGTGCGTTGTGTAGTTTAGCCACAAATCGGGAACGAACACAAAAAAACTCGTTGGCTTCAACACATTTTCACCCATTTTTTTACATTACCACCATCACAGCTTCCACGCAACTTATTATTTATTACCAATATTTCAAGATTTTGACAAGAACACTTCATTTTATAGAATTGAATTTAAATTATATGCAATATGTTCATATTTCGCGAGTTATAACCTTGCAAACCTCAACTTCAAGGAATTTAAAAGATTTTTGTAATTTCCCATATATATATATATATATAGGCACATAAGTATGCATTGTCAAACATGTTTGAGTTGTATGGAAACTTTGGTTCAAGGAGGTTTAATAAATAATATATATCATTCATTATTATTTTATTTTTTATTGTAATAAATATTTTGAAATAAAATTATAAATCATAGTAAGCAAAATATAGAGTTTTTTTATACCCTACACAAATATTTTTCACGGTATTATAGCTTTGTTCCGGCCCAAGAGTTTGTAACGCCGCGAAATAGGAAGATCGGTATGCCTAAAGGTGGGTAAAGGACCAATACTTTACCCACCTTTAAGCATACCGATTGTCCTATCTCGAATAGCTGAGCCAATCTAGACATGTGTGTCCGTCCGTCTGTCCATTATAATTTCTAAACACGATACAGGCCACATTTATAGACCAATTGTCAGGAAATTTGGATGTAGGGACGGTTCTGGTCAAAGTAAATCCCTATTGTTTTTGGAAATGTTCCGTTAATATTTCGGGGATAAAATGTACCAAAAACTTTATTTTTGTATGTTTTTTCGACTCAATTATAAACCGAACACCACGATTTTTTTTCGCCAGGAAGGGAATTTGGACCAAGAATAAACATGACTGTTTTCATAAAGATTGTTCAATATATAGCGATTCAAATGGACCCAGACTTTTGTGTTAAAAATGACAACATTTGTATAATGGGGCGTATATATTTACTCCTGAAGGACATAGACCCTAGAGGTTGATAGTATATCCAGGAGGAGTTGACCTTTAAATTCATACCAATTATACTGCTGTATGTACTCGGATGTAAGAGTTATATGTAAATATTTAAAGGTTTCTATGCGTTATGATACTATTACCTCACTAGAGGGCGGAATTGTCACGTTGACCGCATTGAAATTGTACATGATGTTCCGGTTATGGTCAAGGAAGACGCCTATAATTTTCGGTGATGTTGAGATAATATTTAGGGGATGCAATAAAACGAAAACTTTATTTTTGTCAGATTTTCTAGTCGCTTTAGAGGCCATACACATATTTTAAACGGTAAAGGGGATTTGACCAAATATTCTGAGGGTAAAATCAAGCAAAACCTAAAGTGACCAAATTTTTTTTATAACGTAAATAGACACCATGGAAAAACAAGATTCGGAAAATATGTCATTGTTAGAAAGTGGAGATGTTGACCTATAATCGGTCAATGGGATGCAAATATAGCAAAATATTGTCCAGACTCAAAATAGTGAATCGCATAAAGTTATATTTTCGTGGTAGTTGTGTAGGCTACTATGTGGTCGGTCCTGTCCGACGATACTATTACACTCTCTGGTTTTCTTATACATCAGTGGAATCAAACACATTCAAAGAGCTGAATACAAGTCGATCAAAAGATCTTAAACTTGCCGATCATAATGTCTACAAACTTTTTTCCTTCTTGTATAGACTTCCTAAACTTCAACTTGTCCATAGAGTCTAGTCCATAGAAACTACCTTCCCTTATCTAAAAAGACTTCATTCAGCTCATCGATAATACGTTCCCATCCCTTGCTTTTGAAATTTCAGCTATACATGTCTAAGGAAGACACTCTTTTGGCCGCCCACAAAAAATTTCTCACGTTCGTCCAAAACCATTCCCTGTCGCTCGCCTATAAATAATGCAAATATAGCTTATAAAGACTGCCTCCATTTCGTCTATAAAGTATCACCTCTGATCGTATTGAAGTTAGACACAAGTTTCTCGGAATGAGTCCTTTGCATTAAAGGTCCTGGTTCCTTATCATTGCCAAAATGTATTGCCCAAGTTGCTATCTAACTTTTATTAAAGAAAATTGAGTCAAGAAAAAAACCAAAAAAAATTGTAGGAAGAAGAAAGTTTTCACCTCCCTCCGCTCAACATCAAGCGAATGTTTAATCGATAAAAAATAAATGAATCTCTGTGTCCTTCAATGTGTTTGTTGCCAACGTTAAGTATGTATTCGGGTTTTTTTTTTGTATTTGTGGTTGTTGTTGTTGTTACGGGGATGACTTTCTGTTGCTATTGGTGGCAAAAACTAATCAAGAATAGTTGACGTTGTCAAAGTTTTTAGCTGGCAAACTGTCTTTAGGTATTCTTATTTAACATTTAACTGTCATTACTTTGGTAATTGTTTTCTGTTCTGTTTTTTTTCACCCACAGGACTTTTTACATGTTGTTTTAAAAATGTTCAGGAATTATTTTTTATTTGAATTTTAAATATGCCGTTTAATACTCTCTTCAAGTCGTTTAGAACAACTCACTTAAAATCTACAAAAAATAGAAAAAATATTGTTATTAAAAATCCTTCGGAATCGTATAGCAATTGTAATGTATTTATTTTTCAGCCCTTTTGTTAAGATTTTTTAGCTAACATGTATTTGCTTTCCTCTATAAAAACCATCCTCCAGTTCGCCTTTTGAAGGCTCCTGCAACTTAAATATTTTTGTAAAGACTCCTTGGACCCTAATCTCGTCTATGAATGGCTCCTGGTCTTATAAAAGATATTTTAACCGTTCAGCTATAAATATCGTCTAGGAAACTATCCTTCAGTTCATCATTTAAGGCTCTCTAGCCTTAAGCTAGTGTGTGTTAAACATCATGGTCCTTAGATTCGATTCGATTAAAATCGACAATGAAATGTCGCTCTTCTGAAAAATACCTCTTCGACTCATCGATAGCTCAATTTGTCCATAAAGAATTCGTTTAGGTCATACAAAATATTTTTTTGAAAAAAATATCTCCAATTTTAACAACTTACTTCAGCAGACAACGTTAAATTTTATACTTAGACAATATTTGAGAGATATATTTTCAGGCCCATCGCTTGTCAAGACTTCGAAGTTCATCATATTGTCTTCCTGGGTTCCACATAGCCTATTATTTCCCTGACGTCTTAGTACACATATAAAAACTCTCCCTGGTCCCAGAATGGTTCATTGAGACTTCATGGTCATTCAGTTCGCCTGTTAAACATTCTTCACCCTCCAGCTGACACCTACACCACATTCGAAGTACATCATTTCAAATTTAATTTTTAATTAACTTCAATTCTTTTTTGAAGATCCTTTCAAGTACAAAATGGAGCATTACCCTCTTCAAAATTAGTTAATTATTTCAATTAATGTATTTGATCCTTTAACCCCACACACTATACATATCCTTCAAAAACCTACCCTCACACACACACACACACACTGCAATATTCTAATTTTCTATAATTTCCTATCTCTTTTCGAAAATAGATCATTTTCAAATGATATTTGTTCTACATTTAACTTCGGCTTAACTAATTTTAATTTTACAATTTTTTTTAATATCCATCAACCACCCCCTGTTCTACCGCCATGAACAATAATATCATCATTATTTTTTTATTTCTATTTTTGGCCTCCTGGTCTTAATGTCCATAAACGGCCAACATATGTTAAGGCTTGTGGCTGGTGGCTGTGCCCAAAGCAAAGGAATTATTGTTGCTGCTGCTGCTCTTTGGCTCTCTTGTCCATTTGCTTTGGTCTGGCTATTGTGGTCAGCGGCAGCAGCAGTTGGCCTTCTGTTCTGTTATGGTGTTCAATTTTTGTTGAAAAAGAAAAATATTTTTTTTGGGGATAGTTTTAGAAATTTCGTTTCACTCTCTTTAAAATTAAAGAGTTTTTCATACACTCTCCCTGTTTACCTTTGTTGTTGTTTTTGGTGGCATTATCCTTTTTCTTGTGTATCCTATTTGAAATGCATTTTTCGTTTTGTTGTGTTAAAACATTTTTATAGCACGTGTTTGTTTGCTTGTGTGTGGGACGAGTGTGGCTAGGTGGTGGTGGTGGCCGTTGTCGTCGTAGTCCATTGACCATATGGTCAATGTACCTTTCCCTCCAGGGAACCCCACTTTTATTAGCCTTATTGAAAAATAAAATTCTTGCCCTCTGCTCTGCTGTCTGTCTCTACTCCTCATCGTTGTTGTTATTAATGAACTTTCAAATGACCCAGGCCAACCAACCAACCTACCTTATGGTCCTCAGCGGTCATCGTGAATTTATTTTTTGAATTAGTTTTGGTCGGTTTTTATTTTGTTTTTTGGTTAGTTTGTGAAAAAAAAAATGAATTAAATATTCCCCAGGAATTTTATTTGAAATATTGAAAAAAATTGATATAAAGGAAGGATAATTATTTTTGTTGTTTTTTAAATTTTATACCATTTTTTGTTCCTAATGAAAACTATATTTTCCCCCATGTCCTTGCTTGTTTTGTTATCGCCAGTTGTAATCCTTAAATATTGCAATACGAACTGCAGTATTGAAAGTGATTTGTAGATTAGTCTTTAATGCTCTGCTAAGCTTTGTCAACAAAATGGCGAATTAAGCCAATTCGAAATGTTGTTTTCTCGATAATTACTTTATGGGTGTGCCATGGACAGTTGTGGTTAGGAAAATAGCAATGGAGGTAGAAAATAAAAATCATACAAGGATTTCATCCATTTATTTATCGGTTCCTCTTTTTTGCCCTAAAATTACTACCGTTTATAACATATGAATGTTGGTCATTTTTTAAGTTTTCCATAGAAGTTCCGTATGGGCTATTGAGATTTTTGTCTATATACATTTGTGCCGCATTTGCCTAAGGGATTCCATTCTGATCAATAGGTCTATCCTGAAACTCACATCATGAAACTTTCAATAACTTGTCTTAAACTCATATAGCGCAAAGTTCATTCATTTTATGTTCGTCTATACCATCATGGGACTTACAGGCTTTTAAGTCGACTATATCTTCATTTCGCTCATCTGGACTTTACTTTGCTCTGGAGGGCCTACACGCCTTTCTATGGCTTATAAAATTTCTCTAGTCTCGGTTTAACCTCAAATTGTCTCTTCGGAAAACATATATAGACGACCCGATAAAGGCTCCATGGCTACTCCAAGGAATTTAACTTATTTACTCCTTTGCTATTCGGCCTTTCTGCTCCTAAATAAATGATACTTGATTTACTCCAAGTCATTGAATTCTTTATCCCTTCATCATCAGATCGATTTTACATGGCCTTCAGAATGTATATAGCTACTCCCTGAGCCCAGCTCTTCCCACAATTTCAGATGACATTGAATATCTTATTTTGTTACTATTTTCTCCCTAAAAGATAACTGACCGTCATCTAATCTATTAACGTTCTCTAGTCTCAGGATGGTTCATTATCTCAGTATGTTCTTAATTTCAGAATAGTTAATTTTTATAAAAATGTCCTTGACCCATTATCTTGCCTATAAAAGATTCCAAGGTTCTTCATAACATTCAGCTAACTTAAAAATTAACCCTGATATCTCAGTATCTTCTTCATTCACTTATAAATAAATACTCCCTGGTCTTTAGATCTTCTTGCGTGTGAGCTCGTATATATCGATTTCTGACCCTTCAGCTTCTATTTAAAGACTCTCTATAATCTCGGGGCAGGTGTAAATATTCTCTGGACTTTAGCACGTTAAAGACTGTTAAAGGCTCCTCGGTTCTTCAGTTCGTCTTTTAAAGACACCCTGGGTCTTCAGTTAATTTTTGGAAGACTCTCTGAGCTTTAGCTGGCCTATTAAAACTCCTTGTCCTTCAACTTGCCTATAAAAACTCTCTGAGCTTCTTTAAATATTCTCTAACCTTCTCACGTCTTTAAGGGAGTCTCTGATCCTTATACTCTTCTACGAAAAACTCCCTAGTCCTCAGATCGTCTATAAAGGTATGCGGCTTGTCTGTTAGTGGTTCTTCAGTTCTTCTGTGAAAGACTCCCTGAGCTTTAGTCCGCCAATTGAAACCCCTGGTCTTTCAGCTTGCCTATAAAAACTCTCAGAGCTTCATCTATCCTATAGAGATTCTCTGTCCGCCCGTTTGTCTATAAGGGAGTCTCTATAAAGTCGTATATAAAGGCTTACGGTACTTTAGCTCGAAAGACCGCCGCTTCCATTTGTCTATGAATATTTCCACATCCTTTCCAGGTTTTTAAAGATTTCATTCAATTGGTTTATCTTCTGTTCGCCCGAAAGAACTGGAGGATCTTCAGAGTATATAAATGTCTACATTCAGTTAGAAAGGAGTCTAAAGAAGACACCCTTGAGGTATGAAGCATTGTGGGCTTCGTCTAATATTTAGTAGCTATAAATACATCCTTGCCCTTCAGCTCTTCGGAAAAACTCGCTGACCCTTTGACTCGTCTATGAAGCCTTTTTGAGGTTCGCTTCAACACAAAAAGTCTCTGGGCTCCATCTAATGGATGAAAGACTCACTGACCCTTCAGGTCTGCTATAAAGTCTCTTTGTCTCCTTCAGATACTCTGTAAAAACCAATGACCCTTTTGAACTGTGTAAGAATCCTTTTTGAGGTTCTTCCTGGGGTTCAGTTCGACTATAACAAAATTTCGTGGACTCCTTAGCCGAACCCTATGCCTAATAGAAGACTTTCTTCAGGTATAAAAGCCTTTGGACTTCATCTAACTTATGAAAGACTCCCGGAGGTTCGCTTCAACATAAAAAGTCTCTGGGCTCAATCTAATGGATGAGAGACTCACTGACACTTCAGGTCGGCTATAAAGTATTGTTGTCTCCTTCAGATTCTCTGAAAAAAAACCAATAACCCTTTGAACTGTGTATGAATCATTTTTGAGGTTCATCCTGGGCTTCAATTCGACTATAATAAAATTCCGTGGACTCCTTAGCCATAGGGTTCGTCTATAGAAGGCTTTCTTCAGGTATAAAAGTCTCTGGACTTCATCCAATTTATGAAAGACTCCCTGACCTATCAGATTTCTTATAAAATCTCCTTGACTTTTCAGCTATAAATACTTCCTTCTCCTATAGTAGGTTGTTCCTTCCTATGCAAAACCCCGATACTCTTTGAATCGTCTATGAAGCCTTTCGGAGGTTAGCTTCCATACGTCTGTAAAATCTTCCTGGGCTTCATCTCCGTTATAAAAAATTGCTTGTATTTTCAGTTTACATATAAAGATTCCTTAGACGTTCAGCTAGACTATAGAGTACTCTTATTAGCTTGGAAGTCTCTGGGCGTCATATACTTTATCAAAGACTCACTGCCCCTTCAGATCGCCCAAAAAGTCTTACTGAATAAAATAATTACCTCTTTGCTCAGCAGATCCTCTGTAAATCTCCCAGACTCCTAAACTCGTCTATTTTAACTTTTCTGAGGTTCAATCTATCTAAAAAGACTCTCTGGGAATCTGAAATCGATTGTAAAGCTTCAACTCGTCTCCAAAAACTCAATGGGCTTCAACTAGCCTATAAAAATCCTTGGACTTTCAATTCATATTAAAAAAATTTCTTAGCCCTTCTATTCGTCTATAAAAACTCCCTGAGCATCGGCTATAAACTCCTGGGCCTTCCAAAGCCTCTATGATATTTCAAGATCTTTTAGATGGTCCTCTCTCTTTCTCTTGGACGTCTGTAAAAACACTAGGTCGTTTCACCAGTTCGTCCATTAAAGACATCCATCATCTCGTCTATGAAAGACGACTATAAAAACTCCCTGAGCATCGGCTATAAACTCCTGGGCCTTCCAAAGCCTCTATGATATTTCAAGATCTTTTAGATGGTCCTCTCTCTTTTCTCTTGGACGTATGTAAAAACACTAGGTCGTTTCATCAGTTCGTCCATTAAAGACATCCATCATCTCGTCCTCTCTCTTTTCTCTTGGCCCTGCTGCACTTCTATGAGAAAACTAGGTCGTTTCTTCAATTCGTCCATTAAAGACACATCATCTTCTATGAAAGATTTCATCTGTGAAAGAACTCCCTACATTCAGCTCGTCTAAAAAGACTCCCAAATCTTAGGCTCAACATAGGCTTATTAGTCCTTCAACATATTTATAGGGAAGTCATGGTTCTTCTGCACTTCTATAAGATTCCATGGGCCTTCCGCTCGACTTTTAAGACTATTTGTCCTTTCTGTAAGACTATGTGCGCTTCAGCTTGTCTACAAAAACTGCCTCCCTCTTCTAACCCCTCTCATATCTCATGGTTATCTGACCTGACCCTTCAGATTATCTACAAGGAATTATTGGTACTTCAGCTACTCTATATGATCTATATGATCCCGTTGTCTTTCAGCTCGTTGAACTTCATCCTGGCTTCAAATGCTATCTGAACCTGCTATCCCCCTCTCTGGGCCATTTATTTAAGATGTTCTGCTATATTTTTATCCCTTACAATTTAATTTCCCTTTGGTTGGCATTTCCATTTCCTCGACCATTACTAGGAAGGTAGTAAAATGTTGTTGTTGTTTTTATTTTAAATCCCAAAACTTTTCATTCGACTAATAAAACCACCTCGATACCATTCCATCATCATCGAAGATTCTGATATATTTCTGTGTAAAGCAATGTAAACGAATGAATGTCGTAGTAGCTCACCAATGTCTTCCATTTGGGGGTACCCTTGCTAGGTGTGTTATTTAGCTGTTGTTGTTTTTTGTTTCTATCGATGGATTTCTGTGGGTGGGTGTGTCTCTGCCAGCTATAACACCATAAGCTGTGTCTTATCGTTTTTGGCTTAACGTTAAACGTGGTATTTAGTGTGTAGCCCTGTCGTCTATATAGAGAGAAATGGGGGGTACATTAACGTGCCCTGTTTTTTTCTGTTCTTGAATGGATTTGTCTTCTTCTTCTTGGTTTGTTTTTCAACAACAACAACAACAAGATATGAACGGGTATGACAAGTCAGTGGCAGCTGGTTGTTTTTCTGTTTTCGTTAAGGGTGTAGGTTAAAGCTGTCAAACGACAACCCCTCATATATGGCAAAATAACAGATCCTACCCTTCGGGACCAAGACCACAACGAGGAAGAGAAGATTGAGGAGAAGAAAAGGTAACAGTGAAAAAATGCAGTAAAATGTTTTACTAATGTTGTTCTAAGTTAAAAGCTGTTGTTGTTGTTTTTTGTTACTATTAGACGCTTATCTAAATTGGATGGTTGGCTGCCCGGGCTGCCTGCCGTTCTGTTTGGCGGGCTTTCTACTTCTATTTCACCTGTATTTTTCATTCTTTCGTTTTTTCCCTTCCCTGCAAATAAACGGTCTAGTTGTAGAGGAATTTGTTGTTTAACGGAAAATCAAGCACTATAGGGGAAGAGGGGGTGTGCCGCACATCGATGAGTGACAAAATGACTGAGTGGTGGGAGTAGGTTTTTGTTGTTGTTTTTTTTTAGCATTTTTGATGTTAGTTGTGTTAGTAATTAACACCATTGCGTAATGCAGCGTATCGAAGCCACTGTAATGCCCCGATTCGGTTTGGATTCGGCCGGGTCTCCTCCGCAAAATGGCATTTGTTTGGAAATTCTCGGCTGTAACATAGACTGTTTTTCAAGTATGTGTGTGTGAGTCAAAGATCCTGTTCTGCTGCTGCCGTTTTGGAGTTATTTTTGTTGTAATCAAAGTGTTATGGGTTTTTTATGAAAACCAAAGCTAAATCTAATGTTTCAGGTCTTGGTTTTTGGAGTGTTGGATCCCCTTAGCTCCCCCGTTGTGGTTTTGATTTCAGTGTTTGTATTTTGATTCGGAGGATTTAGCCATGACGTTGATGGTTATGATGAAGATTAAGTCTTCAACTCCATTCGAGTTCTGTGCAGTTGACAATCGTGTCAATGACTTGGTTTAGTGTTCTAAATGTCTCGATTTTTCTTCAGGTTTAATTCCAAATCGGATTAAAGATATAAAATGAAGTTTTTAAATGGTGTGTAAATACTAAAATGAAGAAATGTGATTTAAAATTTTATTTTGTAAATAAAATCATTTAAAGGAGTTGGAAATTGAGAGATTTTAATTAAAAAATTTGAAATATTAAAAAAAATCAAAAAAAAAAAACCCCCCGAATATAGCTCTTGAAGGGTTAGTAAATTTTAGATTCTTTCGCTCTACTTAAAAAACACTTCTTGGGCTCTTAGGTACCCTACAAGGACTCCACAAACTGGTATAGTGCCTTGAATTACTGTTTTGACCTTCCGATCGTCTACAAAACTCCATTAACTTATTTATTTCATAATGTATTGTAAAATGGCGCCCAATCAGGAGGTTGTTTAGTCAATATAATTAAAATTGTTGTTTTACATCAAATATCTGTTCCTTAACCAGAGTATTCAAAATGGAAAATATTCTACAGGTCTTTAGGTAGCCATGTTGTCTATAGAGGGCTGTATGTCTTGAACATGAGTTCAAGAGCCAGGGAATCCTTATACAGGAGTATAAATGGCAGGGTAGGTTTTAGTGAGGAACAGAATGACCAGGAAATCTTTGTAAAATAGCCATAACACATTGAAAACTTCTCAGGCGAGCTGAAGGGCCAATGTGTTTTTGTAGTGAAGATGAAGGATCAGGAATCTTTTATATACGACATAAATAATCGGCGTTAGAAAATGCTCATAACGGAACCAGAACATCTTCATAGATGAACCGAAAGGACTAAGGTGTTTTGTAGAGATCAATATGTTGGTTCCATATGCTGCAGACTATCTTGAGGGTAAAGAGTGTTTATTTAAGATCTAAGGTCTCAAAACCGAAGGCTTCATAAAGAATTGCAAGACCTGCGGTGCTTTATGAACGAATCGAAGAAGCATTCATAGATTATTGTAGAGTCGAAGTGCAGGGAATCTTCTAAAGAGGAGCACAATCAAAGTTTGACGTCGTAGACGAGGTGGCTCACCAGCTCAATTATTAGCTGCAGAATATATAAACGATTTGAAGAATATATAAACGATTTGAAGAGCCAAGAAGACTTGTGAAGATGATATGAAGGATAATCGACGAAAGAGAAGACCATTTTTATAGAGGTAGGTTCGAGTGTTTTTATAGAGAACTAAAATGTTAAAGAATATTTGTAGTATAGTTGAAGGGTCAAATATAATGTATAGGTGTGGTGAACACCCAGGGAATCTATATAGAAGAGGTAAATGTGGCGAAGTTTTTGTAAAGTCATAACGAGTTAGGAGATTTTAGAACAACATGACCATAAAATCTTTATATCAGGGGTAAAGGGCCAAGAAGTTCTTATTAAGGAAGGCCCAGTGATTCTTTATTGAGGAATACCCAGAGAGTCTTTATAGAGGCCACAAAGTTTTCGTAGACATAGAGAATCAGGAATTTTTAGAGTAATAGGGTCAATAATATTTTATGGAGGATTTGGAATGCTAAAAATCTTCATAGAAAGCAATGCAGTATTTATAGTCGGGTTGAAGGTCTGAAGAAACTTTGTAAACGAATTGAAGGATCAGAGAGTCATTATAGAAATTATGAAGGGGCTGCTGAGTATTTATAACAACTTTGGGGAAATAAAGCCAATAGAGAACTTCAAATCTCATAAAGATTTATAAAAAGGGATGAAGGACCCCTTGGTGAGAGCTGGATGGCCATAAAGTATTTACAGACGACTTCAAGGTTTAGTAAGAGCTTATAGAAAAGTGGAAAGGCCAGTCAATCATTATAGATCTTTTTAGACCACTCAGAAGCCAGGTTATATTCGCAGAGACGTCGAAAGGTCTGGGAAATATATATTGAGTTCAAAAAACAACATGAAGGATCTCTCACTGAGAGCTCAAGGGCCAGCTGAAGGTTTAGCAAGTTCTTATAGAAGGGCTGAAGGGCCAGGAGTCTTAGTAGACATTATAGGCATAATTAAGCCTAGTTTCAGGAATTTGCTTGGAAGTATTGATGGCATAGAAAATCTTAATATAATATTCAGTAATCTAGAGAATATTTACAGAGGAGTCTAAGGTGCGGACAATACTTATAGAGTAGCTCATGAGTCAATTTATAGTACAGTTGAAGAGGGAGCCAGTCCTAATAGACGTGATTAATGAGATTATCTCAATTTTTATAGATAATCAGTAGTCTAAAAAAGTTCTTTTATAGGAACTAGGGATCCTGGAAAACTGCATAATCCACACAAGAAGTGGGGAAATATTTAAAGTGGAGTCACAGAATCGGGGTATATGTATAGAGTAGCTCAAGAGCTATCTTATATAATTTAAGGGTCAGGAAGGAAGATAATATGAAGCCCCATAACTTCAGGAAGTGGCGGCCCAGGGAATTTCCATAGATCATTTGGGAAGCCATGGAGTATTTACAAAGGAGTCAGAATATTTATAGATTAGCTCAAGGGCCGTGAACTGAAGGTCCAGGAAGTATTAATGGACATTATAGGCGTTCTGACGGTCATCCAATCTGTATATATAATCTGAAGTCTAAGAATGTTTTTTCAGGTGAACTAATGGCTCAGAAAACTTTGTAGATAACTGAGGGAGACAGAGAACATCACAAAAGAGTCGAAGGGTCGCAGAATATTTATTAAGCAAGAGTTTATTTATACGAGACGAGAATCCTTTTGAATGAGTCTAAGTGTTAGAATGTAAAACCTGAAGGTCTAATGAATCTTGATGAGAAAGATCAGGGAATTCTTGTTAGGAAGATTCATTATGTGCTTTACAATAGGCCTACAACTATCCCAATAAGTCTTGACAAGTTAAGTCGATTAAGAATGGTCAGAGCTGCCTAAGAATTTCTGCAGAGATATTGCTACTGACACCTTGTGGAGAGCATTACAAAAGGATCTAACAGTGGTAGCTTCTTTATTTCATGGGGTATCCTTTTTAACGCATTTCCTTTACTCGGAGAATTAACCGATTTTATGCAATATTTTTCCCAAACTTTTATAAAATTTCGATGATTGAAATTATCGGGCAATATACATATATAAATATCTTTGGGGTCTTTGAATAAAGTATCCGGTTGATTCGAAACATTACAGGAGTCCTTGAAGTAGTAGTTTTTTCACCAAGTCCTGATCTAGACTGAAGATGGAGCGTATTGCTTTCAAAAATAAAATGAAATGCGAATTTGGTCATAAAAATCGGTTACATAGACACCAAAGACTCGGTACAACTTACAAAAATCGGGATAAAAAATACACTACACGTGTATAGTCGAAGGATTTTTTTAATACAATTTTGATTTATTTAATTTTCATATATGTTATAATCTATTTATTTTGGGGAACCCCGAGAGCCTTTGAGTGTCCTAAGAATCTTTGAAAATTTTAGGCTATATTTGTAATATTTTTTTTTTCTTAATTTTTTTTTTTCGAAGAAGGTATACAATATTAATAGGAGATTACAGATATTCTACCAAAGAAACTGGTTCATTATATATCATTCGCAGTCAGTCTATGGTCAAAATATTTTCACATAAGTTTTACGGATAGTATCCAAAGGTATGCTATGGGCTGTAGAGCCCTTTTTGAAATTGAAAATTCAAAGGTATTTGGTCTTTCGATCTATACCAAAAAGTTTCACAAGGTTTCTATTGTAAAAATGAATGCTTATAAAATTCCCAGAAAATTTTCGAAGATTCAGGTTGCTCTCAATTTTCAGAAGAACCCCTTTTCAAATTTTTACAGGAAATTTCAGATATTTATTCAGAATTTATTCTCATTTTCTCTCTAGCATATATTTAAGGTATTGATAATGAATGCCGTCGAAATTGTTTATATTGATACCGAATTTGGCGAAATATCGGTTATAACGACGGTATGCATAGATTCCTCTTTATTTCATATCGCTTATATTGGCTAATTTGACCGTTTGACTGATTTCTGCTGAGTATTTGACATTTGTGCAATTATCGTTCATTGCGATTAATATCCAAATAAATTTGTACATATTATTGACAATGACCTCTATCATAATTTTGTAGTTGTACATTTTGTTTGTTTTTGGTAACCCCAGGTCATTGTCGTTCATTTCACCCCATGTTCGTTCTGTCAATCTATGGTTACAAATACGAACTATAACTGATAATCTAATACGAGTACACATATAGATGAGTAAAAAAAAATTCCTCAAAAGGTGACCAAAATAGAAGGTTATAATGTGAAGAAGAAGAAGAGAAGAGCCAAATGTTGACCATAATAATAAATAATAATATGCTATAATTAATAACACCAATAGAATAAAAGTGTTAGAATAATATGAGAATATAATAATTATTAATTAAATGGAAGTGATACGTGTGATTGGATATAATATGAACTTAATATTTTCTGAAGGTAGGAAAAAGGGATTTTTTTTTTATAAAAAGTTTACAAACGAATTTTTAAAATTTTGCCAAGAATAAAATCGGAGTTCCTAAGAAATTAGCCACAAAAAAACCTTATGCTGAATTTATGGTCTAGACTAGGGCTATGAGCCTACACAGAAATTTAACATTGAGGCTCCATCTAACTTAGATTCTAATTTTGATATATTTTTTAATAGCGTTATAAATTGTTGTTTAACCCAAAATACAACCAAATCAACGATATTCCGTCGGAAAAATCTTGAAATCCACAAAAACCCATGAATCACTTAATAAAGTCATCACTTGACCAAATATATATTTCAACATTTTAAAATCTCAAACAGTTCTTTTTTCATTTCCACACACAAAATATTCAAATGAAGCGCCATTAAATGTAAAATATCTGTCAATAATAACATGATAAAGAAATGTTCAAATAAAGCACCAACAAAAAACAAATAAAGAAAAAAATCAATTCTTCTTGGCATCTTCGGCTTCGGTCAAGGTTTTGAAATGCAAATTTAAAGAGCAAAGAGATTTACGAGTTTAATCTGACGGTAAATACCAAATGGAACACTAACGCCAACACCAGGCCAGACCAGACCAGAGGAGTTAATGCGTTTGTGTCAAGTTCACGCATAAATTTCGCACTAAAGGTAATAACAGGACGGGTACATTATCACACAAAGGGAGTAAGGACGAGGTAAACCAAAATAAAATCGAAATCTTTAAAAGCCTTTAAATCTACTGCTGGTGCTGCACTCATTAAAATGAATGAAAGAGTTTTTTGTTTAAGATTTTTTAAAGGATTTTCGAATTTCAAATGTCTTGTGAAAGAAATAAAAAAACCCAAGAAGAAGAAGAGTATGAAACAGTGGCTGTGAAAAAATATTTGTCACCATCAGTGAAATAAAAAAAAACCTATCGAAAAAAACATTTCAAACTCAACAGACAAAATGACTCGTTAAAATGAGGAAGCTGACTGCTGTTTTGTGGCTGAAAAAAAAAACGTAAATTGGTTAAAAGGTTCGGGAGTTTTTATACTACGCCATTGCTCCCCACAACTTCTGGTTAAAATCATTAAAAAACTACAGTAGCTATGAACTCGAATGGTCCATAACAGACACATTCATTCAAACACACTCATCGCAAGCAAATGAGGCCAGGAGAAGCTCCTGACGAGGACCTGAACAAAAAAACAAAACGTGCAAAAAGTGTCGCAGATAAGAAATGGTCGGCAACAAAGATAGACTGACGGACGGACAGGCAGCCAAATGTTACTTTGTCCACGTTTTCTACTACTGCAAGGTATGCCTAGGGCTTGGGAAAAGGGTACAGGGCAGAGAGGGACATCCTAAAACAGCTATGTAAGTTAATAAGCAGATATCCAGGGATGAGAGGATGAATGGATGTGTGGTCAGGGTTGCCATTTTTAATGAAAAAGGAAAAACTCTCCTACATATACACATGATACCTCTCTTCCATACATACATAAATCCAAAAACCAAATATTCGAATGTGATTCTCAAAAACCCGAACAGTTATTGCCTTTTCTATTGACTATTCTATTTATAGAAGCGTTGTGCCTCTCTTCTATATATAGAAGAGCTGCCTCTCTTCTATCTATAGAAGAGCTGTGCCTCTCTTTTGTCTATAGAAGAGCTGCCTCTCTTCTATCTATAGAAGAGCTGTGCCTCTCTTCTATCTATAGAAGAGCTGTGCCTCTCTTCTATCTATAGAAGAGCTGTGCCTCTCTTCTATCTATAGAAGAGCTGTGCCTCTCTTCTATCTATAGAAGAGCTGTGCCTCTCTTCTATCTATAGAAGAGCTGTGCCTCTCTTCTATCTATAGAAGAGCTGTGCCTCTCTTCTATCTATAGAAGAGCTGACTCTTCTATCTATAGAAGAGTTGCCACTCTTATATTTATGGAAAAGCTGCCTCTTCTATTTATATAAGAGCTGCGTTTCTTCTCTCTATCTATAGAAGACCTGCCTCTCTTCTATCTATAGAAGACCTGCCTCTCTTCTATCTATAGAAGACCTGTCTCTCTTCTATCTATAGAAGACCTGCCTCTCTTCTATCTATAGAAGAGCTGCCTCTTCTATCTATAGAAGAGCTGCCTCTTCTATCTATAGAAGAGCTGCCTCTCTTCTATCTATAGAAGACCTGCCTCTCTTCTATCTAGAGAAGACCTGCCTCTCTTCTATCTAGAGAAGACCTGCCTCTCTTCTATCTAGAGAAGACCTGCCTCTCTTCTATCTATAGAAGACCTGCCTCTCTTCTATCTATAGAAGACCTGCCTCTCTTCTATCTATAGAAGAGCTGCCTCTTCTATCTATAGAAGAGCTGCCTCTCTTCTATCTATAGAAGAGCTGCCTCTTCTATCTATAGAAGAGCTGCCTCTCTTCTATCTATAGAAGAGCTGCCTCTCTTCTATCTATAGAAGAGCTGCCTCTTCTAGCTATAGAAGAGCTGCCTCTTCTATCTATAGAAGAGCTGCCTCTTCTATCTATAGAAGAAAATCTCTCTCTCTCTTCTATATGTAAAAGAGAACTCTATTCTATCTTCAGGCGGGATCTCTTTTCCCTCTATAGAAGAGTTCTCTTTATTTTTATATAGAGGAAATCGTTTTTTTCTCACCTGGCAACCCTTTCACATTGACATCAATCCACAGATGGACAGGAAACCTCTTTGCTCGTTTTGCAGTAGCATCGTAATGGGAAAAGCAAAGATCTACTGCAACAATAACAACGACAACAACAAAGCAAATATCAACAAACCATCATTGCAACAAATCTTTTTGGCCTTTTTGGCTACTGGTTTATTGGCTAAGGACTTCAATGGTGTGATACCAGCAGTTGCTTATTTTCCTCTAAGGAACGTGGAATGGTGGAAACCCAAGGCAATGCGTAAAATTGTGGTCCCTATGTCTCTCTGTTTGTTGTTTCGATTTTTTTTTCGCCATGAATTTTAATTGATTTTTTTATTTCCTCTTTTTGGATTTTATTTTTTGTTGTTATTTTTTTGTGAATACCTTATGTGAGTATTTGGTTTTTTTTGTGGTTTGCCCTGCTGCAAGATATAACCGTGATACACTTGTGTGCCGTTTTATTTCAATTTAAATACCAACCAATTTTTGTTGGTATTGTTGTTTTTTGTGTGACTTAAATGAAAAAACGAATTAAGTTGTCAACACATTATTTGCATATTTCGCGCTTTTCTGTTGTTGTTGGTGTTTTAGTTGATGTTGTTGTTGTTGCAACATTGTTTTTTGTTTCTGTATCTTAAGCTGATATTTTTCTGCGATTGTTAAAGAGTTATTTTATGGTGACTAAGATATCAAGCTTCCATTCTTATGGACCCATTCATTCCTTGAGACTATGATGAAGGTGCGACAGTTTTTTTTTATTGTTGTGGTTTTTTTATTTTCTTGCCGTTGCACCAGTTTATTTATTTGCATATTAATCGATCACTCGACGATCGATGCATGTGTACAATTTAATTGAAATTTGCAATTTTTTGACCCCAAAAAAAAATTGAACAAAAAAATCGGAAAACGTTCAAAAACATTTCAAGATATGATTTAAATGTATGCAGTAGTGTTAAATGTCAGCTTACGACATTTATCTTAACTAAATGGATAATTTGAAATATTTCCTCTTTGGGATCGGCAAATTTAAAAGGGTAGTAATGAAAAGAAATGCAAATTCCATTAAAGTTATATGTCATTATAATTTTAAGATTTGTTCAACAATAGGACATATTTATAGAGAAAGTTATATATTTATTATTATTATTCATTTCAATGAAGTAAAGCCAGATCAAACATTGAAATTTCCATTGTTCTTGTTGTTGTTGTTTGAAAATGACTCCCGCTTCTGTTCGCTGATAAAGACTCGTTGGGCGCCAACTTAACTAAAACCAGTAAGGTAAGTAGTAAAGTCGGACGGGGCTGACTATATGATCACCACTTCACCACTTTGGGTATATTCAACAAATGAATCCTAACAGAAGTCGCAATTTTTAAGGACCAGTAAAATTAAATTGGATCCATAAACATGTCATTCTGCAACCGATACAAAATTTTTCATTTGGTCAGATATAGAAGCTATATCTATTCCAGACCTAATACATTACGCTGTGCCAAATTTTGTACAAACCGAAAGATATTAAGGGACTTTACCTTAAGGGGACCCCCCCCATTCTCGGGGTAAAAATTTTTGTTGATATAATTCGAATCTACACTGATTAAAGAATGTCTCTACAAAATTTCAAGTGAAAATCTCAAGAACTCTTGAAGATATTGCCGATTTATTGTGTCTCAGCATCAAGTGACGGCTGGAGGGCTTCTCAAACTTTAAACGCGTTTTTCTCTAAACATTTTTTTGCGAATGGCGGGCACGATAACTCAAAAACTAATAATCCAATCGGTTCCAAATTTTGCAACATTTCTCTGGGAGTGTATAGCTATCGTATGAACTAGGATAAAGCCAATTGGTGAAGATCTTCCTTATTTTTAACTTGGTTTTTGGTCAAAAATCGGCGATTTTCCAAAAATATTTTTTCAAAGGTCTGCCATTTTGTTAAATTTAGAGCGAATCCTAGTTCATACAAGAGCCAGACATGTAATCTTTCTAACACCGTTGGAATTTTCGGATTCCGATGTTATCATGCCCGCCATCAAAATAAGGACTTTTCTTTAATTACAAAAAACAACAACAAAGCAATAACAAAAATTTTTTGTAAATTATTTTTCTTCTCTTTTAAATCTTCAAATATATATGTGCAAAGTTACAAACCTTAACAAGCATTGGTATTGATTTACCAGCCCATTGAAAATCTTGTAAAAATTAAAATCGAGAATGGGTGGGGTTCCCTTAAAGCAAATATCAGTCGGACACCCGTTAATTATTTGAATAAATATCTGATAAAAATGAGGAGCTTGGTGAACCCATATCTAAATCTGAACCGATTTCAACGAGGCTGGCCAGATATTAATTTATATAAACTACAGTTCATTGTACAAAATTGTGTGGCAATCGGACAAACTTTGGGCCTTTAGTGCACAATTTGAACAATCTGAACCGATTTTAGGAAACTTAGCACACATCATTGTAGACCTAATTCATTAAGCTGTGCCTAATTTCGTGCGTATCGAAAGATATATGGGGACTTTGGTACACCATCTACCTTAAATCGGACGAAAATAGATATGGGTGCTATGTCTAAATCTAAACCGATTTCCACGAAACGTAGCACACATCATTCAAGACTTAATTCAGTACGCCATGCCTAATTTTGTGCAAATCGAAAGATATATAGAAACTTTGGTGCCTCATTTATCTTAAATCAGACGAAAATATATATGGGAGCTATATCTAAATCTGAACCGATTTCCACGAAACTTAACACACATCATTCTATACCTAATTCATCGCGCGGTGTCAAATTTCGGGCGAATCGAAAATTAAATAGGGACTTTGGTGCACCATTTACCTTAAATCGGACGAAAATATATATGGGAACTATATACAAATCTGAACCGATTTTTCCTAATTTCAATAGGGTTCGTCCTTGGGCCAAGTAATTGACCTATGCCAAATTTCATCCAATTCGGATCATAAATACGACCTGTACTTTGTTAACAATTTAACATGGACAGACAGATGGCAGGACATTCATAAATCGACTCATAAAGTGATTCTATGCATTTATTGTAATTTCGTCTATATGCCAAAATTCCATTGACCTCCATTGCTGCTACTGTTAGCAATTTTTCTTAAATACCCTCCGAACATGAAGCAATAACTGAATACATAGTATCTGACATACACACATTCGCTCAGGCCAGTTCTGGCCGCCGAACAAGTCGTTTGTAACGGCTCCTTGATCCCTTAGCTCGACCAAAACGACTACCTGTGCTTTATAAGGGCTATAAATAGGATATCTGAACTTCATGACTCTAATAAAAATTCTCTGAGCTTCTGATCGCGTACCAAGACTTGTTGGGCGCCAACTGAACTATAAATACTTCAGATCTCTTATGATTTCTGTACCCATTTCAAAAGAATTGTTGTTGTTGTTTGAAAATGACTCCCGTGTTAAAAAAAAATGACTCTAATAAAAATTATCTCTATTATCTCTAATAAAAATTATCTTCTGTTCGCTGACAAAGACTCGTTGGGCGCCAACTTAACTAAAAATACTCTGTAATCTTCAAATCTCCTTTGATTTCTGCACTTATTTCAAAAGAATTGTAATTTCGTATATAAGTCAAAATGCCATTGAACTCTATTGCTCTATACTTTAGATCTCTTTTGATTTCTGTACTCATTCCAAAATAATTGTTATTGTTGTTTGAAAATGACTCCCGTGTTAATAAAAATGACACTAATATAAATTATCTGGGCTTCTGTTCGCTGACAAAGACTCGTTGGGCGCCAACTTAACTAAAAATACCCTGTAAGCTTCAAATCTCCTTTGATTAATGCACTTAATTTCTTCTATATGTCAAAATTCCATTGACTCCATTGCTGCTACTGGTACCAATTGTTTTTAAATACCCTCTGAATACATAGTATCTTACATACACACACTCGCTCAGGTCTGTTCTGGCCGCCGAACATGCCAGCTGTGAAAGGTCGTTTGTAAAGGCCTTCTTATCCATTACCTCGCCAAAAACGACGCCTTTATTAAGGCTATAAAGGAGATATCTGAACTTCAGGACTCTAATAAAAATTCTCTGAGCTTCTGATCGCTTACCAAGACTCGTTGGGCGCCAACTGAACCATAAATACTTCAGATCTCTTCTGATTTCTGTACTCATTTCAAAAGAATTGTTATTGTTGTTTGAAAATGACTCCCTTGATAATAAAAATGACTCTAATAAAAATTCGCTGACCTTCTGATCGCTAACAAACACTCGTTGGGCGCCAACTTAACTAAAAATACCTCCTAAGCTTCAAATCTCCTTTGATTTCTGCATTTATTTCAAAAGAATTGTAATTTCGCCTATATGTCAAAATTCCATTGACCTCTATTTCTGCTATTGGTACCAATTTTTCTTAAATATCCTCTGATCATGACGCAATAACTGAATACATACACACACTAGCTCAAGTCAGTTATGCCCGCCGAATATGTGAGCTGTAAAAGCTCGTTTGTAAGGGCTCCTTGATCCCTTGGCTCGACCATAACGTCTTCCTGAGCTTTATAAAGGCTATAAAAAGGAACTTCAGGACTCTAATAAAAATTCTCTGAGCTTCTGATTGCTTACCAAGACCTGTTGGGCGCCAACTGAACTATAAATGCTTCAGATCTCTTATAATTTCTGTACTCATTCCAAAAGAATTGTTATTTCGTCTACTAGTCTATATTCCTTTGACCTCTATTGGTGCTACCAACGAAAATTATAGGTGTCGTCCTTGACCATGTCGTCTTAAACTTGCCATGCCAAATTACCCAATTTTGGATTAGGACCCCAAAATACCTGAATTGAATGGTGGTTATATCTAAACATGAACCTACACTGATAATAATTTGCGAACAAATTGTTCATCCATTGACACATTACAACCACTTCGGTGGGAAAATATGTAATTAGGGCGGAACCATTACATGAGGGCTTTGTCCAAACATAGACCTATATTCTCAATCTGGTGCAAAACAGTTTTTACCCAATAAGTAACAGAAATACCAATTTACCGACACTTAAGTCAGAAAATATGCCTTGAACATAAAAATACCTAAGAAATACGTATACACGATTTCACTACAGGGGTTGAGTCCGTGGGTCCAATGTGAAAATTTTCATTGCAAAAAAGAAAATAATAATAATTTGTATGATAAGCATTAATTTTTGGGTGGTAGGGGTTGGGTGTTTGTTGTGCTCTGGGACACTGGGCCACCTCTGCGTACGTTCCTGATTCAACTCGTCGTATAAATTATTCAGCTTTCTTATGATTTCTGTACTCATTTCAAAAGAATTGTTATTTCGTCTACTTGTAAATATTCCTTTGACCTCTATTGCTGCTACTACTGATATTGAAAATATATTTCATTATTTTTCAAAACAAATACCAATTTTTTGTTTAAATACCCTCTGAACACGAAGCAATAACTGAATAAATAGTATCTGACATACACACATAGACACACGCTCAGGTCATTCACTTTCCATTTTTTCGCCATAGTTACGACGTCATCAGTTCTGGCCTCCGAACATGTCAGCTGTGAAACATGAATGTAAGCCCTGACTGTATGTGTGTCGTTGAGTGTTTGGCGGCGTTACACTTTTTCTTTCAAACAACAACAGCAGCAACAACAAGAAAAAATTGCGTTTTGATTCCTTCAAACATGCAACATTGATGACGACAAAATTGTTGTGGTTGATGTGGTATTATGGCCAAGTTAGTTAGATATGGTCTACAATGAGACAATGTCTGTATAAGAGTGTGTGTGTGTATGTGTGTCAGTGTTGGACAATAAAAAACACGTCATATCTATTTTTTTGTTTTGCTTTTGCAGTAAACACGGCATTATTTTCATACGCACTAGATGACGGCGATGACGCCGTGGTCGACGACGACGACGACGACTGGTAGTAGTAAATAAAACAGCTCATCGAATAGGGAATATTTGATTTGGTTTCGGTTTTGTGCATGTTTCGCATGATCAACACAAACACCGCAACACGCTGCTGACGCTGAGGATGGTGATGAATATCCATGTGTCAGTTCGGCAAAAAAATAGGTATTTCGTGTTTGCTTACCAGCAAAAAAAATAAAATGGCAACAAAAACGCTAGACGAAAACGCCAACATATCATGGAAATACAACATGAAAACTGATGAATTTCATGCAAACCTGACCCACTGAACTAGAGAAAGAGAACGAGGTGCAAAAACAAAAAACTCGAAGTGCGAGCGGACATTTGGCGTCATTACTTCATACAACACTCATACACACAACAAAAGATTGTTGCTAATACACGACGATTGCATTTCTATAAAAAACCAACATTGTTGTTGTTATTGTTAAACAAATACAACAAATTATCAACACGTACACAAAAAAAATTCTCCTGATTTGTTGTTGTTTTTTTCGGTTTATGCCCAATGGCTGTCAGAGAATGAAAAAAGGCTGTTGTTTGATTGAGGAAACCCCTATCTCTCGGGGTGTATGTGTGTGTTTGTGGATATATATGCCTCTCTGTATGTGTGTAGGAAATACTGTTTTAACACGAAACGTGCACACCAAAAATGTGCGACATAGAACCACTTTAGCCGCAAGTGTTAGTAAATAATGCATGCAAAAATTGTTATATTGTGCAACATGCACTTGAAAATTTTACAACGCGAACACGCACCTAGTTCGGTTGCTCTTCTTGTACTCTCCTATATAATGCCATTGGGCTGGGGAGAGTGGTTGTATGGAACTTTCTCTCTCATTGAAATGTCCTAGAAGATACAGCACACACACGCGGGTATATTCTGATTTTATTACACTATTGAAACGGATAATATTAGACGGTCTATCATATATTAATATCTAGGTTTATATATTTATATATATATATATATAAAACCAGTGAGCGGAGCAGTATAGTCGGACGGGGCCAATCATATGATACCCTACACAACTTCCACGAAACTCTAATTTTCTATGGTTCGATATTCTGAGCTTGGACAATATTCATCGATATTTGTACCCCTAGACATCTACAAATATTACTAATATTCAGTTCAGCTCTTCTAATTATTTGTCCAGATCCCCTTCGCCGTTGGTTGTGTTGTGATGTCCGGCTTTCAATATTGGCCTATAAATCGACTCATAAAAAAAAACACAAAAAATTAAGTTTTCGGGTCACTTCATCCAAATATTATTATCTGATCATCACCGAAAATTATAGGCGTTGTCCATGACCATACCAGAATCCTCATGGAAATTTTCAAAGCGATCCGCGATATATTTCCGGCCTCTAGTGTGGTAATGCGTTACTAAATAATATATGAATACGTAAGGACATGTAAATATTTAAGTGTAACTGCCACATCCGAGTACACACGACAATGCAATTGGTATCAATGTAAATGTAAACCACTCCTCTTGGATATACTATCAACTTTTCGGGTCTATGTCCTTCAGGAGTAAACATATACGGCATAGAATACATATTTTGTCATTTTTCACACAAAAGTCAGGGAACATTTGACCCGCTAAATATTGACCGATCTTTATCAAAACAGGAATGCTTATTCTTTGGCCCGATCCCCTTCTCCATGCAAAAATTCGCGATGTTTGGGTCATAATTGCGGCCTCTGGAGCGACCAGAAAAACCGACAAAAATATCCCCTAAATATTAAACGATCTTTTCCAAAAACAATAGGGGTCTTCATTAGCCAGAACCCATCCTACATGCAAAATTTCGTGAAGATTGGTTCATAACTGTGGCCTGTATCGTGTTTACAAATTACAATGGACAGACGGACGGACGGACACACATGCTAGTCGAAATATGACGATCGGTATACTTAAAGGTGGGTGTCGGACCAATATTTCGCGGCGTTACAAACTTTTGGGGCTGCACAAAAATTATAATACCCTGACAACATAGTTGTGTAGGGTATAAATAGCAGGGCAAACTAATGGTACGGAACTTCGTCATTAAACGAATATCCATGCGACATGGCTTAAATTAATGTACTGACTTATTTACAACAAGTAAAAACATCGATAGGTAAACATGCATCGAACTTTTTTATATCATTCACCTTAAATCGATGCGATCTTTATATAGAAGCTACGTCAAGGCATGAACACACATTGACTGTCAGGAGGTTTCGATGATGAGGTCGGTAGGGGATGATAGATAGATACCAAGCAACGGGCTCTGATTGGCTTTAACATGGCGAAGCCCAAGCTTATCTTGGTCCCTCTTTCATTTCAGTTGTGGACACTGACATCCCCGCGGTGCAACCTGGGGAGCTATTTTCATCACCCGATGGAAATAGTGAGCTAATATGTGCCGCGAGTACACCCATAAGAACTATAAAAAAATGGGTTGAGGCGTCGGCTTAGTTGCCCACACCCGGAAAACCCAACCTACTATGAAAAAGCAAAGAAAAACAAAAACATAACTACCATTGAGCGCTCAGTTTGTGCGGTTCTATGTGGCATAATTTGACTCGCTAAATATTGACCTTTGATCATTCGAAACAGAAAACAGACAAAAAGAAAATTTTTGGTCTATTTCATCTCCAAAATATCATCTAATCATCATCGAAAGTTGTAGGTGTCATCCTTGACCATGCAACATTTCCTAGCCATCAGCATTACATTTCCGCCCGCCGGACGAACGGACACATATGTCTAAATCTATTGAGGCGTCGTGTTAGTTGCCCACACTCGGAAAACCCAACCTACTATGAAAAAGCAAAGAAAAAGAAAAACATAACTACCATTGAGCGCTCAGTTTGTGCGGTTCTATGTGGCATAATGTGACCCGCTAAATATTGACCTTTCACCATTCGAAAAAGAAAACAGACAAAAAGAAAATTTTTGGTCTATTTCATCTCCGAAATATCATCTAATCATCATCGAAAATTGTAGGTGTCGTCCTTGACCATGCAAAATGTCATTGACATCAGCGTTACATATCCGCCCACCGTACGAACGGACACATATGTCTGAATCGACTCAGCGGGTTGAGATATAACGATCGGTATTCTTAAAGGTTGGTCTAGGACCAATATTTGCCGGCGTTAGAAGCTCTTGAATCTGTCATGTCAAATTACCCAATTTTGGATTAGGACCCCAAAATATCTGAAATGAATGGCGGTTATATATAAACCTGAACCTACACTGATAATAATTTGCGAACAAATTGTTTATCCTTTGACACATTTCTACCACTCCGGTGGGAAAAATATGTAATTAGGGCGGAACCATTACATGAGGGCTTTGTTGTGAAAACATAGACCTATATTCTCAATTTGGTGCAAAGAAGTTGTTACCCACTAAGTAACAGAAATACCAATTTACCGGCACTTAAGTCAGAAAATATGCCTTGAACATAGAAATACCTAAAATATACGTATACACGATTTCACTACAGGGCTTGAGTCCGTGGGTCCAATATGAAAATTTTCGTGGCAAAAAAAAAAAAAAAGAAAATAATAATTTTTATGATTTTTGGGTGATAGGGGTTGGTTGTTTGTTGTGCTCTGGCACACTTGGGCCACCTCTGAGTATGTCCCAGATTCAACTCGTCTATATAAATAGTTATCTTCAGCTCGTTTACGAAGGTTATATACAGAGATTTCCTTCAGTTCCTCTCTAAAGTCTCCCTTTACTTCAGTCAGTCAATGAAATACTCTTAAGACATTCAATTTGTATGTAAACGGTACCTTAGCCTTCAGATTGTCTGTCTTAAGGCTTCCTGGTCCTTAAGTTCGTCTATAGGGCACCTTTGACTAAACTGACTCATGGGACTTCAGCACGTCTATAATGGCCCATGACTCATTAGGTTGCCTGCTTTAGTTAGTCTATAAAAGCAGACTGATATTTGGCTTGCTTGTAAAGGCTTCCTGATCCGTTAGCTCGCGCAAAACGACTCCCTGAACATTATAAAAACCAAAATCAAGACATAAAATTTAAATGGGGCTATACCAAAACATGCACCCATATTCATTACTCCGGTTTGAAAATGCGACTAGGGCAATGAACATAACTAAAATAGAATGGGTCTTCTATATGTGACCATGTCAAAATTTGTAGACATATTGGCAATTTATTCCAATGACCTTAAGTACGTCTATAGGGCTCCTTTGACTAAAATGACTCATGGGACTTCAGCTCGTCAATAAATGGCCCATGACTCATTAGGTTGCCTGCTTCAGCTGGCCTAGACTTTAAAGACCCCTATCAGTCTTCAGCTAGTCTCTAAAAGAACACTGATATTTAGCTCCCTTGTAAAGGCTTCCTGATTTGTTTGCTCGCGTAAAACGACTCCCTGAGCTTTATAAAGGTTAAAATGAAGAAATAACATTTAAATGGGGCAATGTAAAACATGGACCCATATTCAAAACTTCGGTTTGAAAATGCGACTAGGACAATGAACATAACTAAAATAGGATGGGTCTTCTATATGGGACCATGTCAAAATTTGGGGCTGTATTGACAATTCTTTTTTTTCAATGACCTACTTAGCACCACCAAAATACTTAAAATTATGTGAAAAACGAACTGATTGCAGTATTTCTGGTCCATATCAGGGTTTGCTTTTTTAAGCGTAGTGAAGGATCCGACAGTAGCTTTTCTGAACGAGTTGATCATTTAGGAAGCATTTATATACGAACTAGAAGTCTCCGATCGTCTTTATAGACCAACTGAATGATTAGGTGTTTTGTGTAGATAAATCTTTATAAGCGAACTGAAGTCTCAGATTATTGCATTCTGGACGAGCTGACTATTTAAGGAGATTTTATATGACAAATTATAAACCAATGGAAATATTTTTGCGAGGAAGTCTCTGACGCCCCACTACATTAACATTGGTTGTTGTAGCAGCCCCATTGCTTTTACACTAATGGCCTAATAAGATCGGGTCGTTTCGGATCGTAGATCCCTCTGTCGTGGAAACAACAATAACAGTGGTAGTGATTGGTACTGATTTTGGTACATTAGTTGGTACTTCAGGTACGCCGCAATTTCAGCTAAAACAATACGTTTTGATTAAGTTCTTCTGGGACAAATTCACCTCTTTTAAAGTATTTTGTTTAACTACATTCTTAGTTGTTGTTGTTTTAGATTGCGTTTGTTGAATATTTACAATCACACGATAATTTCGCATAATTGTCGAACACGCCATGTTGCGTTTTTTTTTTTCATCACTATTGTCTGGAGTTATAGTTTGGTTCCACTATTGAGCTGTACTCTGTGAGAGTGTGTGTTGTGATTGGTCAAAAAATCAAAGTCGTATTATTTTGAATTGAAAAAAAAATCATGAATGATTACAGTGGCTACTGTCTGTCGTCTCCCCCAGACATTTCTAGCTATCTATCAGCTGATGGTAATGTTTGCGGTACCTTCTCGTGTGTGGTCTTTTTTGGGCATGTCTAAAGGTATTTTCTTAACTACACGTAAAAGCGTGATTGCATGTAGACAAAATAGTATTTATTTTTTTTTTCGACCGACTACAACTACAAAAAAAAAACACACATACACGCACTGAGCCTGCCAGACAGACTTGATGATTTTTATTTCCATTTTTTTTTTTTGTTTTGCAAAAATAATTTTGACACGCATACGCATTTGTTTTTAACCATGACATTGAAATTATTGTTACACATTTATTTACAACTACTTGGGGATTTATTTACTGAGAATTAAAGGAGAGAGGGGAAAGAGAAAAGTTTTTGGACATTTATTTTGGCATTTTTTAAACTGTGCCTAAATGATTGTTCAGCAGTGTAAATCGAACAATTGCTTAATGATTGAATTTTTATTTGAATATTGAGATATATGCAGGAGAGGACAGGTCAGGATAAATAGATGAGGATAAAGAAGTATTTTTTTATGAAAAAAATTTCGCCATTTTTAGATCGGGTGTTGAAAACAGACCAAAGAATATTCCCATGTACAAAGGTCTTTTAATAATTCAGATATGTTGCGTATAAGTAACAAATATTTCACATACGCTGTCCTGTACCCAAATTTATTGAATTAATAAAAATCATACGCAACCGAGTCCGCTTTACCTAAATTGTTTAAAATCTCGGTCAATGAAGAAAAAATTGTTTAGAAAAACTCCTCAGAATATATCCTCAGAACCTTGAGGAAGTCTTCTACCGGGAGTCTATATAGCCGGGCGGACACACCACGAAGCAAGTCTTAAAATAATAGAGGGAAGGACTATTTTAGGCAAGCGGATGGAAGTCTTTATGGAGCAGTTGGAGTAGGTCTTAATAGTCGCACTGAAGGGAGTCTGTATAGAGGAGTGAAGGGAGTATTCATAGAGGAGTGAAGGGAGTCTTCATAGAGGAGCGAAGGGAGCCTTTATAGACGAGTTAAGGGATGTCTTTGTGAGCGAGATAAAGGCATCTTTGCCCTTGAACTGAAGGGTTTTTGTAGTTAGTCCATATATACTAAATAGTTTCCTAAGTAATTAAATTTTTGTTCAGGCCATGTTGCGTATATGTAACAAATATTACATACACGCATCCTTGGATCTTATTAATTGAATACATATAAATCATACGCACCCTGCACTGGTTTTGCTAAATTTGGTAAATTAATCGGTTAATTTTGTTTAAAAAAAATACTGTATATTTTATTTATATCCTTAGTGGAGGAATTATTTATTGGCCAGCTGATACTCGATCTGAAGTGTAGGTGGTCTTTATATGCGGGCTGAAGAAGTCTTCATAGGCATACTGAAGTGTGTCTTTGTGAGCGAGGCAACCACATTTTATTATAGAGCTGAAGGGTTTTTATATATAATTCAATTTTTTTTTTGTAATCCTAAAGGTTCGAAAATGTTCTCTAATTAAATTTTTTGTACAGGTCATGTTGCGTATATGCAACAAACATTAAATATACGCAGCCTTGCACCCAATTAAATGAATTAATCGAAATAATCGTAATTGAGCCAGTGTTAGACAATGAATGTATATTCTCAGTTAATTGAGAATTTAGAAAAAATACGGTATATTTGTATTTGATATTCTCTGAAAATTGAGGAAATCTTCTATAGAGGAGTGGATGGAAGTTTTTATAGAAGGTCTGAAGTGCGCCTTATAGGCTAGCTGAAGGAAGTTTTCCTAGACGAGCTGAAACGAGTCTTTATTTGGAAGTGAATGGAGTCTTTAAATAAGAGCGGAAACTAGTCTTTATAGGTGAGCTTATGGGGGTTGAAGGAAAAGTCTTCATTGGAGAGCTGAAGCGCTTATTAATGAAGAGTTATTATTTATAGATGATTGAAGGCAGCCTTTATAGACTAAACCGTTCCCTAACTAATATAATTTTTCGGATAGGCCATATTGCGTATGAGTAACAAATATTACCCACACGTCCACTGGTTTCTTATAAATTGGATTAATATAAATCATACGTACAAATCGACATATTCAGAACTTTGACGAAGTCTTCTTTAGACGAGTGGAAGGTTGTTTTATAGGTGATCAAATACACGGTCTGAAATGAAGGGAGTCTTTATAGAGGAGACGAAGTGAGTCTTTTTGGACGAGATGATGGGAGACTTTATAAGTGACCTGAAGATGAAGGTGACGGAATCATTATACAAGAGCTAAATAGGTTTTTATATTTGTTATTGAAGGTAGTCTTTATAGACGAAAAGGTTCGCTAAATAATTTAGTTCTTTTGGACAGGCAATGTGGCGTATAAATAAAAAATATTACTTACACGCCCACTGGTTCCTTATTAATTGAATTAATATAAATCATACGCTCTCGAGTCCGCTTTAGTTAAATAATGTAAATTCTCGGCTAATTAAAGAATTTTTTGTTTAGACAAAAATAGGGTATATTCAGAACATCGACGAAGTCTTCTATAGATAGTGTTGAAGGTTGTTTTTATAGGTGAGCAAATACACGGTCTGAAGTATAGGGAGTCTTTATAGAGGAGTTTAAGGGGGTCTTCTTAGGTGAGATGATGGAAGTCTTTATAGATGAACTGAAGATCAAGGTGAAGGAAGGTAGTCTTTATAGACTAAAAAGTTCGAAAAGGATCTCTAAATAATTTAATTTTTTTTTGGGCAGGTCATGTAGCGTATAATTAACAAATATTACACATACGCCCACTGGTTACTTATTGTTTAAATTAATAAAACTCATACGCACTCCAGTCCGCTTTAGTTAAATAATGCAAATTCTCGGCTAATTTAGAGTTTTTTGTTTAAAAAAAAATGATATATTCAGAACATTAACGAAGTCTTCTTTAGACGAGTGGGATGGAGTCTTTATAGGCAAGCTAATAAAATGTCTAGCTGCAGGATGTATTTATGGAGATGTGAATGAATCATTATACAAGAGATAAAGGGGTTTTCGTAGAGAAGTGAAGGCTCAAAAATTCATTATAGACGAGTTGTAGATCAGACGACTTTTAGGATGAGTTAAAGAAGATTAACCCTTAGCCGATAAGAGTCTTTATAGGCGAGCTGAAAAGAGTCTCCATAGACTATCTGAAAAGGTTATCTTTCTTTGCGAATCTTCAAAAAGAGCTTATATGATCGAGCTTAAGATTCAAAATGCGAGTTGAGGACTTTCAGACTGAGCTACAGAAGAATAATCCTTCGTTATTCGATATTCGTTATTACAATATTTTAATATTTATTTCTAATTTACAATACCTCTAAAATAGATCGTCAAACGTCATTCCCATATGCAGTTTTAGATTTAGTTACAAAAACAAAAATTGTCACAGAAAAAATGGGTGTATTTTTCTCATTTGAAATTTATGTGATTTTTGTTCACATTTTTTTCCTATTTTTCGAAAGACAAAAAATTGTAAAAAATTACAGGTTATTTATCTACGTTTTTTCGCAAAAAAAAAACAACAACATTGAAACTAAGTTGTAGAACTTCTATTGTTGTTGCTATTTTTATTTAAAGTACGCTTGACTGCAGTTATTAGGGTTGTTTCGAATCTATCTGTTGTTATTAGATTCCATTGTGTTGTTATTTTTGTTGTGATATTTTTATTTTGTTATTATTATTGAATGGGGGGTGATTTCAAATCTTTGTGCTGTAATTTGTTATTGTCACAAAATCGTTGTTGTGGTAAAAAAAAATCCCATGTATATATATTTTTTATTATTATAGATGCGTTTAAAGTATATTTTTTATGATAAACACAAATTCGAAAAAAAATGTTTGCGAAAAATATTACAAGGTTAAAATATTATTACATATAATGGAAAAATTACAAGCTGGGTATACTTTTTTACAAATGTATTTATATAATGTTTAGTATGATTAAAATAAACCAATGGGAATTTTATATAATTTATTGACAGATTTTGTATAATTTGTAAAAATAGCCAATAATTTGTTTTGAAATGTCAGCAATTTTTTAAAGAAAAACTGAAAGGCCAACGAATATATACAGACGGGCTGAAGTCTCAGAGACACTTCAGATATTGTAGATGGCCCAGAAATGTTTTATAGCTGGACATGAGCATAAGGAACCCAAAAGGTCTTCTATAGGAATACCTTCTGCTCGTATTTAAAAATACCTTCTTGTCGGCTATAAGAATACATTTTCGTCCGGTAGAATAAGATATTTTGGTTTTCTTTAAGAATATTTTTAGGTAATATAATAGTCGTCATTCAGATTAAGAAGAAAAAAATCCAGGTTTTTCAGATATTTTTACTTTTAATGTATTGAAGTAGATCTAAATGTTTAGAGTATTAAAATAAAATTTAGCATTAAAAAATTTATCTTTAAAAAATCCACGCACAAATATAGCATTTAAAAATTATACTTCAAAAAATATGCGTCCAAATTAAGCCTTGAAAAATGTATCTTTTAAAATTTTATGCCTAAAGTTTGCATAGAAAAATTAATTTAAAAACCAGTGAGCGGAGGAGTATAGTCGGACGGACCATACGATAACCTACACAACTTCCACTGAACTCTATTCTGAGCCTGGGAAATATTTCGTGATATTTGCACCCTCTTGCCCGATTAGAGCTCAACAGCACATCTACCTTACACTGACATATGTTTCGAATATTAATAATATTCAGTACAGCCCTTTTAATTACTTGTCCAGATTCCCTTCACCGTGGGTTGTGTTGTGATGTTCGATTTATAATTGTGGCCTATAGATCGACTCAAACAAAAACAAAAAAAAAAAAACACACACACACACAAAAAATTAAGTCTTCGGTCCACTACATACCAAAATTATTATCTGATCAACGCCGAAAATAATAGGAGTTGTCCTTGACCACAACTGGAAATTTTCAGAGCGACCAGCGCCATATTTCCGCCCTTTAGTGTGGTAATGGGTTACTAAATAATATCTCGGTACGTAAACACCTGTAAATATTTAAGTGTAACTCCCACGTCTGAGTACGTACGACCATATAATTGGTATCAATTTAAAGGTCAACCACTCCTCTTGGATATACAATCAACTTCTCGGGTCTATGTCCTTCAGGGGCAAATACATAGGCAATAGAATACAAAAGTTGTAATTTTTCACACAAAAGTCAGGGTCCATTTGACCCCCTAAATATTGATCGATATTTATCAAAACAGGCATGCTTATTCTTTGGTCCTATCCCCTTCTCTCTGTAAAAATTCGCGATGTTTGGGCCATAATTGCGGCCTATGGAGCGACCAGAAAAGCCGACACGAATTTAGTATTTGGTTCATTTTATCCCCTAAATGTTAACTGATCTTTACCAAAAACAATAGGGGTCTAGGATATACAAATCCACTCATCTTACATGCAAAATTTCGTAAAAAAGATGGGTCTAGAAAACATAACTTAAAAAAAATGTGGCCTGTATCGTGTTTACAAAAAATGGACAGACGGAAAATCGGACACACTATGCTACCTAGAAAAATTAAACTCTAAAAAAATCCCCGCCTTAAAGTAGCCTTGAAAAATTGATCTTTTAAAAACTGTTGGGGCTGCACAAAGCTATAATACCCTGACAACATAGTTGTAAAAAATTAATCCTAAAAATCGACGTCCAAAGGTAGTCTAGAATAATTAATCTTTAAAAAATCCAATATATCATTGAAATTTATTTTTTTTTTAAAAAAATCGACCAACCGTAATTTATCTTAGCTGAATAGTATTTTTATAAAAAAAATTTTTAAAGAAATTTTCGATTTTTTTAATTTTAATATCATTCCATTCCGCCAGCTACTTTATAAATAACTTATAAGAAAATTAAATGTTAGTTTCTAAAGAAATTAAGGGTTGCTTGATAATGACGATGATGATGATAATGAGAAGGACGATGATACAACCAAACTAAAATCAAAAGGAACAAACGAACAAAATGCCATATAATTTTCCTATTATCTATACAAACCCACACGTCACTCAGGTATGGCCCTCTTACTAGCACATTTTCTTCTACACCTCCCCATGGAGATATAACACAAGCTCGGTATGGCCTTATGGATTTGCCTCTAAACCTTCTCTCCCCTGGCAGTTATATTAACAATGAAAGAAGAGTAAAACAAAATACATATATATTCCAAATAAATTTTGGCAAAAATACCGTCAAGAAAAGTAGAAAAAAAACACAAATATCTTATAAATTGAAAGTAGGGAATGTCTGTAACAAGGACATAACAAAAGGATACATTGGAAAGACCTCAAGAAAATTGTAGGCAAAAATCTTCTTTCCGAAAAGAATTTGTTTTTTCTTTTCTTGTGTTTTTTGGCTGACAAGTATTTAGCTAAAGTTTATTCTTAAGTAAAAATAATAATGGCAGGATGGGGGGAGGGGAGAGATAGAGGTAAAGGAAGATTTCCACAGAATAACAACGTTTTTTCCACCAAAACAATGAAGAAAAAAAACTAACAAGCAAAAACATATGAATTGCCTCTTTCAAAAATGAGCTGTTCTTCTGTGTCTTTTTTTCTTTTCTTGCTGCTACCTCAAAACAAAAAAAAAACAACAACAAAGAAAACGACCATTTTAATGTTTTGTTTTATCTGTAAATTTGTACTTTTGTGAATGAAAATGCTGCTATTTTGTTGTTTTCTTTTTCTTTGTTGTTGTTATTTTTTATTACTATGCTTTAAGGAAAAATGCTTTTACCAAAATTACCTTTGCCCAGCAGGTCGAGCAGCAAAAAAACAACAACAGCGAAATAAGATATAGAAACAATTACTGCATTTCCAAAGAAAAATAGAGGACAAGCAAAGAATACAAAGAATAAAATATATAAATGACCAGAGAGAATATTTTCGGTTTTTTTGTTTTTTTGGGAGGTAGGGACATTAAGGTCACATATAGTTGTGGCAGCATTGAAGACAAAAAGAAGGCGTTTTTGCCACTGCAGCATTTTTCCAAAACATTTATTTCATATGATTGGTACTAAAAAGAGAGTATGTTGAGATATTTTTTCCAAATAATAATAGTGTAGGGTTTAAAGGGCCATACAAGACATATGATATATATTGTGGATCAGAATAAAATTCCATGTCGGCGCTGGGCGATTTTTTTTTTTTTGGTTTTTTAAAGGTCCTCACTTCATTTGTCATTCTGAATAGCTTCAATTTTGAATTTCAGGTTATCAGTTAATAGAAGAAAACCTGCCGAAAGGTTCGCCACTTTTATATACCCTTTCATACCCTATACAACTATGTTATCAGGTTATTATAGCTTTGTTCAGCCCCAAAAGTTTGTAACGCCGCGAAATATTGGTCCTAGACCCACCTTTAAGTATACCGATCGTCATATCTCGACTAGCTGAGTCGATCTAGACATGTGTGTGTGTGTCCGTCCGTCTGTCCATTATAATTTGTAAACACGATAAACAGGCCACAGTTATGGACCAATCTTCACGAAATTTTGCATGTAGGATGGGTTCTGGCCAATGAAGACCCCTATTGTTTTTGGTAAAGATCGGTTAATATTTAGGGATGAAATGGACCAAATACTTAATTTTTGTAGTTTTTACTGGTTGCTCCAGAGACCGCAATTATGGCCTGAACATCACGAAATTTTACATGGAGAAGGAGATCGGGCCAAAAATAAGCATGCCTTTTCTTGATAAAGATAGGTCAATATTTAGCGGGTCAAATAGACCCTGACTTTTGTGTGAAAAATTACAAAATATGTATTCTATTGCGTATATATTTACCCCTGAAGGATATAGACCCGAGAAGTTGATAGTATATGCAAGATTAGTGGTTGGCCTTTAAATTGATACCAATTATGTTGACGTATGTATACGGATGTTCGAGTTACACTTACATTTTACAGGTGCTTACGTATACATATATTATTTAATAACCCATTACAACACTGAATTGCGGAAATATAGCGCTGATCGCCTTGATTTGATTTTTCATGAGGATCCAGATATGATCAGGGACAACGCTTATAATTTTTGGTGATGATCAGATAATAATATTGGGATTAAGTGGAACTTAATTTTTTGTGTTTTTCGAGTCGATCTATAGGCCACAATTGAAAGCCAAACAGCACAACACAACCCACGGTGATGGAAATCTTTGAAATTTTTAATGAGGATCCAGGTATGGTCAAGGACAAAGCCTATAATTTTCGGTGATGATCAGATAATAATATTGAGGCCACAATTGAAAGCCGAACAGCACAACACAACCCACGTTGATGGGAATCTGGACAAGTAATTAGAAGGGCTGTACTGAATATTAGTAATATTTGTTGACCTCTAGTCGGTCAAATATAGTCAAATATCGTGAAATATTGTCCATGCTCAGAATATAGAACCAGAGAAAGTTAGATTTTCGTGGAAATTGTGTAGGGTATCATATGGTCGGCCCCGTCCAACTATTTTGCTCCGCTTATTGGTTTTGTTTTGAAAATTTAAAAATCCTAGCTCCTTTTGCAAATAGAAGTGATTGTTATTTGACAATTTTTAATTCAAAAAGAATAAAAAACTTTGTCAAAAAAAAATTGTCCATGTTTTCACATAGGTTCCAGGTAATTGTCCCACCTCATATTTAGTATTTTGACAGAGCAGATTTGTGTTATTCAAAGAAAAAATTTTCAAGACAAATAATTGAATATTCCATAATAATGAGGATGATATACAGATTAAATTGAAAAACAATATCAGCCAAATATGCACCACGACCATGATACCCAAATCACAAGGTGGATGTCCTATGTTCTCAATATACTCAAGAATTATTTTTTTAAAGACTAGAATTGTCGCCAAGCTATTGGCGTAATCCTTGCGTTTCATGTGGCATCTATGTGTTAAATCACCAGATGATGCGGTTAGCATATTTTGACCTGGTTAACATGGTTCGGAAATTTTCCCAAAAAAGCTGAAGTTGATTATATATTGTGTATGTTGCACACCCGATAGCCCAATCCGTTCACCGTAACTATTGGAAGCAAATTTATTTTCGAAAGAGTAAGGATCAATGAACCTCCTGACTATAAACCGAATCAAACAGCAATCAAACTTTGTTATGGTTTCTGAACAAGAACACTTGACCTTTCCAAGACCAAGATGCAAATTAATACTTGTTTTTGAGTTTCTCATAGCATCAACTAAAAGATCAATAAATGCATACATTTTTTACATATCGCATTGCCAATAATATAAAATAAATTTTCAATATAAATTTTAACATATCACATAAACAATTGTACTACCACACTTATTTTAAGTTACCATGTTAATCACGATGAAAGACATAAAATATTAAGCCCTGCCTAATTTTAATACAAATTATCGATTTTTTCTTCGAAATTACTGTTAAGTGTAAACAAAAAATTCTATCACTCTTCTCCAAGTACCCTTTTGCCATTTTAAAATGCTATTTTTCCGTACTAAACCGTTATTAATTTTTAAATTATTTCAAATGCTTCGTTCGATTCCGTTAAATATTTAATTCGAATACCGTTTATTGCAATAATCTACCGGGTGAAACACAAAATTATTTCAATTAATTTCAAATTCGTTAGATATATAATTCTATATATTGCATTGAAGGAATTAACACAGTTTTCAAAATAATTGGCCAGCAAAAAAATATTTGCGGCAATTTTTGAAAACCCTTTCACAATAAACATAATTAGCTCAGTGATGATTATCCAAAAACGTGAGCGATTGGAATGATGAATGCCAGTGAATTTCTTTTCTTCTTTGACGGTCACCCTCACATCTAACATCAACAACCGAAATTAGTGACTCGTTTATACATTTAATTAAATAAAATTGCGTAGAATGGCAGAAAGTGAGAGGAAAAGAGATATAGAAATAAAAAACAAAATAACATTTTGATTCCTTAGCTATTAAATTGAGGGTGGCCTGTTGTATTGGGATTTTGAAAAGATATGGAGAGTGGTTGTTTATTTAAAATTTCGGATGGTGTATCGTTGGTATGTGTGTGCGTAGTTTTAGCACATCAATAAAACAACAAAAATTCAAGCAACACACAATTAGATATAAGTGTGTTGTATTATAATATTTTGGGTATTTTACAGATTTTTTGCATGTTTGAAAATCAGCTGTGAAAAGGACTTTGATTTAAATTCAATCTAGAATATTGCAAAACAAATAGGATGTGTGAATTGGAATTGAATAATTTCTCGACATAGGTATGCACAACCGTCTATTCATTTCTGTAGTCATCCAAACAAATTCGACAACAGTGCCACTATGTTTTGAGTGCCACCCGACATTTTTTTTTTTTTTTTTGAAAACTTTAAAACAAAATTTTTATATTTAGATTCTCCTCTTATAACCTTTTTCGCTTATATGTGCTCATAAGACTTTTTTGTCAGTGTATATTTCGCAATATTTCAAATTTTTCTGCTGCCTCCTTTTTATCACTGTTTCTTTTTCTTCGTTTTGTGTTAGACCATCAACATTCATACAATTATAACCAACCATTTATTATCATACGTTTTATGATAATTCTGAATGTTTATTTCTAAAGAATTTTGAATATATCCACTACCATATAACGATTTTGAAAACTTATTGCGGTTTTGTTGCTTTCTTCCTTTATTTGGATGATCATTTCACAAAACGACAAAACAAAAAAGTAAAATATAGACAGTTTACTCTTCGGGATGACTCTGTGTAACAGAGATCCCCTGCAGCCTTTATCCTGTGTATAGAAGATTTTTGAAAGGATATTTTCGTTAGAAAATTTTTGAATACCTTAGGGCCATACCTTAGAACTTGTAGATTTCAAGAGCCTTTTCATATTTTATTTTATTATACCCTTCACCACACTGTGGTACAGGGTATTATGTCTTTGTGCATATGTTTGTAACAGGCAAAAGGAATCGAAATAGACACATGGTTCCTTTTGAGAATATGCATAGAATCACTTTCTGAGTCGATTTATGCATGTCCGTCTGTCCGTCCGTCCATGTATTTTTGTGAGCAATGTACAGGTCGCATTTATGATCCGAATTGGATGAAATTTGGCACAGCCCATTGGTTTGACCCAAGGACGAACCCTATTGAAAATCGGTTCAGATTTAGATATAGCTCCCATACTTATTTTCGTCCGATTTTAGGTAAATGTTGCACCAAAGTCCCTGAAAATCATTAGATTTGCACGAATTTTGGCATAGCGTACTGTATCAAGTCGACAATGATGTGTGCTAAATTTCGGGAAAATCGGTTCAGATTTAGATATAGCTCTTATACATAGTTTCGCCCGATTTTAGGTAAATGGTGCACCAAAGTCCCTGAAAATCATTAGATCTGCACGAATTTTGGTATAGAGTACTGAATTAAGTGTAGAATGACGTGTGCTAAATTTCATGCAAATCGGATGGTGTATGTCTGGTCGGCTGGTGCGCACAATAATCCTCCAAGGGAGTAACCGATTTCTTCCAAATTTTGCACATGGTAATATTTCTTCCAAACTTAGTTCAGGTTCGAAAAATGGGGAATATCGGTCCCCTCGTTCAGTAGCCTGATTTTATAATATCAGGCTATTGAAAAACCTGCTCTGTCTACGGTGGAACGTTAGAAAGACTTATTCTAGAAAGTTCTCATTATATAGAAGACCCTCGGAATGTATCCTCCTTAGAGACTATTATTAAAAATTGTGATGTAGTCGCCCATTTTATAATACATTTATTAGAAGACTTTCAGAAGAGTTTGCTTCTTTAGAAGGTAGAAGACACCTTTATATATAGTTACTGTATATATGAAAATATTTTACAAGTCTTAAAAGAAGAGCTTACATTCAATCAGTCGATGGAAGACACATGGAAGAATTTTTATTTATAGAAGACATCTGAAAGATGTTATGCCCACGAACGATTTTTTCCTCTTTAAAATTTTTCGGAATGAGTTCTGTTCATTCATGAATTCGTATGTATTCTATCTAGCTTAGTTTTAAAGAATTCGATAATGGCTTCAAGGTTCCGGCTTCCTCGGAGTAGGGTTTGAATAACCTCCTTGAATGCCTTTAATTTATAGGAGTCCTTTACAAGATATTCCACCCACAGAAGTCTTTGGAAGGTCCTCAATGTAAACAACACTTTAATAAGGCATTTAAAATATTTTCTTTTTTTTCATCTTCTTCTCCCTTCCGCAATCATTTTCACTCCACCCCCTCAATAAACAACCAGCAAAAAATAATTAAGTATTTAAAAATCGATTATTCATGACCACTTGATCTTCCAATTACCGTTGGTTGTTCATCTGTATTGTTCTCATCAGCATCATCAACAACCCCCAAAAACAATGAAAAATTCTTCTACTAAAAGAAAGAAGGAAACATCATCAACATCCACCCACACACCCCAAGTACTGGTCACGAAGATTCCATCCCCCCAGCCGTGATAAGGCAATTGTGCAATTTAAAAATGAATTGATGGCGGAGAGCATCAGCATCCGTAACATTCAGAGCAGGGGTGGGGAGAAAATGATATCCTTAATATTTAACTGCTATAATTGAAGGTTTTAGGGTGGCAGTATTTCTACTACCAGTCAAGGGGAGATTTACCACCCATTGTGGTTAATCCATTATGTGATTGTTACGCTTAAGTGTTTATCCGCATCAAAAAGGACATAACATATGTTTTTGGAAGTAGATTAAAGGTAGGAAGATATGAGGGGTACCAGAAAAAAATTCAGGTTCTTAAAAGTAAGCCAGTAAGGAAAGTAGTAAAGTCGGACTGGGCCGACTATATGATACCATTCACCACTTTGGGTATATTCTACACATGTATCCTAACAGACGACGCGTTTTTGTTATATATCTGTACCGATTTCAGGGAAACTTGACAGATACTAATTTATATTACTTCAATACGTTTTGTCAATCGGACGAATATATATATATATATATGGGGACTATATCTAAATCTGAACCGATTTTCACGAAACTTAGCACACGTCATTCTAGCCTTAATTAAATACGCTATGACAAATTTCGTGCAAATCGAATGATATATAGGGACTTTGGTACACAATTTACCTTAAATCGGACGAAAATGTATATAGGAGCTATATATAAATCTGAACCGATTTTCACGAAACTTGGCAGACATCATTCTAGACCCTATTCATTACGCTGTGCCAAATTTCGTGCAAATCGAAAGATATATAGGGACTTTGGTACACAATTTACCTTAAATCGGACGAAACTATATATGGGAGCTATATCTAAATCTGAACCGATTTTCACGAAACTGGGCAGACATCATTCTAGACCTTATTCATTACGTTGTGCCAAATTTCGTGCAAATCGAAAGATATATAGGGACTTTGGTACACAATTTACATTAAATCGGACGAATCTATATATGGGAGCCATATCTAAATCTGAATCGATTTTCACGAAACTTTGCACACGTCATTCTCGACTTTATTCATTACTCTGTGCCAAATTTCGTGCAAATCGAAAGATATATAGGGACTTTGGTACACCATTTACCTTAAATCGCAGGAAAATATATATGGGAGCTATATCTAAATCTGTACCGATTTTCTTGAAACTTGGCAGACATCACTCTAGGCTTAATATAATACGGACGAAACTATATATGGGAGCTATATCTAAATATGGACCGATTTTCACGAAACTTGGCAGACATCATTCTAGACCTAAATGATTAGGCTGTACCAAATTTATATATATGGGAGCTATATCTAAATCTGAACCGATTTTTCCCAATTTTAATAGGGTTCGTCCTTGGGCCAAACAAATGAGTTGTGCCAAATTTCATCCAATTCGGATCATAAATGCGACCTGTACTTTGTTTACAAAAATACATGGACAGACGGACGGACGGACGAACATGCATAAATCGACTCAGAAAGTGATTCTATGAATATTCTCAAAAGGAACTATGGGTCTATCTCGATTATTTTTGCCTGTTACAAAGATATGCACAAAGACGTAATACCCTGTCCACAGTGTGGTGAAGGGTATAAAAATATATTTTAAATGAGTTTTTTTTTTCCTCCGTTATGTTGGGCGAATTCAGCCCTAGCTCTGCAAGTATATCGAATATTAAATTTGAAGCAATTCCAACCATCAAAATAGAAAGTTGGAGGTTGAAAATTTTCAGAGTTTCAAGTACTTCTATTTTGTTTGAAATTCAAAAAATAATATGATAGAAATTGATCCGTTATCATACTCTAAGAATCTGCTACTGTTTACTACGATAACAAATTTTCCTTTATGATATCGAGAAAATAGAAAAAAACTAGTAGATTATTGCAGTATGATAACCCTGACAAATTTTTACCCATTCATCACAGAAAAATGTGTGGTTCCCTCACATCATTTCTCTCCCTGACAACTATTTATTATCCCACATAGATTTCAAAATTCATGAACTAATTCGACTCCTATAATGACCTACTAACCACAAAATTGATTACAGTGATTTGAGATTTTTAAAAATCAGTCTTGTATTCAATATTACAGTTATTATCCTTATATCATATTATTAAATTATACACTGCAGGATCTTGCAGTATATAATTAAATAGAAATTTATAATCGACTACGAAAAATCACACACTTACACTTCGTCATAGGCTTATATTATAAAATTCTCTTTATAATTACATAGTCCATCATAACCTCAAATAATTTTCTATATTTTTGTTTTTTTTTTCTTTTTTGTTTCAGTTTAAAACCACCACCCAAAGATGGCGTCACAAAAAGCAATCCCTCGAAACGGCATCGTGAACGTTTAAATGCCGAATTAGATTTATTGGCGTCACTGCTGCCATTCGAACAGAATATTTTAAGTAAATTGGATCGACTGAGCATTTTAAGGCTGTCTGTTAGTTATTTAAGAACAAAAAGTTATTTTCAAGGTAAGTGGAATATAAGAATAACACAAAAATAAATCAGGAATAAACAAATCGAGAACAGAAATATTTAAATAAAGATTTTTTTTGTTGGAAAAAGTCAGGGGCGTTGTTAGAGAATTTTTGAGACGGACATACTCTCTATAATTGTACTCTTAAGACTTGGACCACGAATTTTATACCCGAAATAAAAAAAATAGAAATGAAAATCCCTCAGCTCCAATAATCAAGGATTAGGGATCGGCATTTGACTATTCTTTAATTAAGTACCTCGAATTCTGGTAAAGGCCATAACAGAAAATTGAATTCGAATTAAATGTATTGGGAAATATGACTCAATCCTCAAAAACATTATAGTGAGGACCATGGACCTGTATGGAAAATTTTCTGTAATGCGAATTTTAACATACTTAGACCCGAACTATGCATTTAAGTGCAATCATTAGGAAAATAAGTTCAAAATCCAAGATTAAAAAAAATCAAGATTAAAAAAAATCTACACTGAATTTTACCCTGATTACAGGTGTGAAATTATTATTTTTTAATTACTTGGAATTATTTTACCTTTCACCCCTCCCATCTACGTCACTGCTAGAAAAAATATCCGAATCCGTGTACTTTAAAAATTTTGCCAATTTTACTTTTAGTACACAATATTGGCCTGAAGTCACGCAATATAGTTATATGATAATATTTACCATAGGATAGGTGATGAAGGAGTTTCGCTTTTGGTATTAGTCGTTGTTGTTTTTATTGTTAAGAAATGTTGATGACGTTTTTATATACAAATGTAGTTAAAGTCAGAAGTAGCGTGACCATCAATCAAGTGACGGAAACATGCATCTATTTATCGATATACGAAAATACTTATGAAAATATTTGAGAACAATTGGTATTTTTAGAAATGAACTTTTTTAAGGAATTTTGAATTAGAAAAAAAAAACTGAAGGAAAAAATCTTAGGATATTAGAACATTCTGCAGAAAGAGTACTAAATACGTCCATTGAGAAAAAAACGTTGTGCTCGGCACTTAGAACCTAAGAACAATTTTCTCATATATAAAAGATTCGATAGAAAATATTTTTTACAATTTTCCGTAAGAAATGCGGTACTTAACACTATGGACAATTTTTTGTATAGAAAAAATATCTAGGCCCAGTAAAAGATAAAAAAAGTCCTCATAGACTCAGGTCAATTTTTATATGTTCAAATCCTAATTCTAATTAATGATATTATTTTATAAAATAACACTTAGGCCATGATATCTTTTTTTTTGTAAATAGGAAAACAATAAAAACGAAACTATCTTCAACTAGTCCCAACCCTGCACAATGGGAAAGAAATCAAAACTTTTCAAATAAATCAGATGATAATTTCCTAAAAGGGTCTTTCACCCTCACAATTTGTGAGAAGCGTTTTTTCAGGATCTGAAGACATTTATTTTTTTTTTATTTTCTATGAAAATACATCCTAATAATCTAAGGGCATTTTTTCGGTACGAAAAAACCTCACGAAATCTTGTTTATGTGTGAAAGATCTTATCATCGGAGAACATCTTTTTCCACAAAAAATCAGTGACATGTTTTCTTTAGAATGAAATTGTTTCTGTAGAAACAAATTTAATGTCGAATCACAAATTTTACCACGGATAAATTATTTTTTAATGAAGACAATTGTACTCCTACAAAAAAGCTTGGACCATTTTCTTCTAGAGAAACAATCATCTGGACGTTAGCGCACTTTCATGGGAAACAGTACACAGGGCCGTAGAATATACAAATATCACTGGTTTATTTGCATAGTCGGACGGGGCCGCAGTATAGTCGGGCGGGGCCGACCATATGATACCCTACACAACTACCACGGAACTCTAACTTTCTGCCGATCTATATTCCAAGAATGGACAATATTTCGCGATATGTGCAACCTCTTAACCGATTAGAGGTCAATAGCTCCTATTTCTTGCCATGACATATATTTCGAATTATGTTTTATATCATAATATCCAAATTCCGCCCTACAGTGTGGGTTACTAAATAATACCCGATCCCCTTCTCCATGCAAAAATTCGCGATGTTTGGACCATAATTGCGGCCTCTGGAGCGACCATTTCATCCCCTAAATATTAACTGATTTTTTCCAAAAACAATAGGGGTCTTCATTGGCCAGAACCCATCCTACGTGCAAAATTTCGTGAAGATTGGTCCATAACTGTGACCTGTATCGTGTTTACAAATTATAATGGACAGGCGGACGGACGGACACACATGTCTAGATCGACTCAGCTAGACGAGATGTGACGATCGGTATGTGACGATCGGTATATAGTACCAATAGTTCGCGGCGTTACAAACTTTTGTGGCTGCACAAAGCTATAATACCTTGACAACATAGTTGTGTAGGGTATAAATAGTATTCCTCTTTACTTTAGGACTATTGACCCTGCAAAAAAATATATGGAGATGTTTTTGTCTCCATAGAAAACAAATTAATTTCTGGTTGGAAAATTAATAGATTGAAAATATCTTCAGTACCTGTAGCAAATTTTTCTACAAACCTATGACCTCTAATTTCAATTTAAAACATTGTTTCTATAAAAAAAACGAAGGACATTTTTTAACAGGAAATTTCCTGAAGAGTCGAGAAAATGGATTTTCCTCAGAAAGAAAGCTAAGGAAGCGTTGCTAAACCTCAACGCCTTATGATGACATCTCTTTGAATAAGCCCTTAAAACAAGATGTTTTCTATAAAAAAAATTATCAGGGCCTGAAGAGAAAAAGGACGCATTTCAATACAATATTTTTTATAAAAAACCATAGGATACTTTTTTAGTAGAACATTTTCTCAAGAATATGTTTTCCTCCGAAAGAAAACCAAGGTACAATTTTAAATAAAAAACCTTAGGAACTTATGACAACTTCTCGTTGAGAAATTCCTTAAAATAGGCTGTTTTCTATAAAAAAAAAAATTAGACGAGATATGGCGATCGGTATACTTAAAGGTGGGTCTAGGATCAATATTTCGCGACGTTACAAGCTCTTGGGGCTGCACAAAGCTATAATATCCTGACAACATAGTTGTGTAGGGTATAAAACATCTCAAGGTCTCAATGCGTGGAGGGAATTAAAAAATGCCTGGTCTCGAAAAAATCTCAAGAACTTCAGTCAGTTGGAGTCAGAATTTGAGGACAACATTTTTATGAAATCCTAGGGACAAATATTTTTCTACAAAAATTCTACAGCATCTAAGAACAATTTCCTCGAATAAAATTTAAATTGATTCGATACTAGGTTTAGGACATTTTTTCTTGCAAAGAACGTCATTGGACCGCGTATTTTTCTTCTAAAAATAAATAAAATAATTCATAAATATAATAAAAAATCCTCTGGTTTTGAGGACAATTTTTCCATAAAAAGGTGATGTGAATTTTTCAGAAAAAAAAATATACTTCAGTAGTGTTGGCGGTTTATTTGGGATACCATTTGTATTTTGTTTTTGCAAAATAGTCAGGCTGAATCCCAGTTTGTTGTTTTTATAAAGAACAAGTATTTATTAGTGGGGAAGGTATGAGATTGTTCGCCGAGGGGTAGGGCAGGGAAGACTATCATCAGTTCCCTTAGTTTTTTGTTGAAATATTCTCGCCAGAATCTATTGATTGCTTCTATACAAAAAACCTTTCATACCCAAATGTCTCTTGTAACAAAGCGAATTACTTAGCTGACCAACGATATAAACTGCATGAGAATTTCGCTAGTGCCTCACTTCGAGGTTAACAAGGCATTTACCCCTCGGCGAACAATGCCATACATTCCCCACTAATAAATAGTTGTTCTTTATAAAAAACAATAAACTGGGATTCAGCCTGACTTTTTTGCAAAAAAACAAAAAAAAATATATTCAAAATAATTATCAGGAACAAATTAGACATAATTTGTTTATCAAAAAATTCTCAGAATTTAAGAAAAACTTATTCACCCTTGACATTTGTAGGAGAGGTACCAGAAGGAGTTGGCCCATATTCCCCATCTTCGAATATGAACCAAATTTGGAAGAAAGATTACGATGTCCAAATTTTGGTTGAAATCGGTTACTCCCTTCGAGAGGCTAGACAGACGGACGGACATTTGTAAATCGACCCAAGTTGTCTGAAACGGATTTGGTGCAAATGAGGCACATTTTTGGCTTAGCAACGTGTATATGGCCTCATTTTCCATAAAATCATCTGAACCTGATGACATATTTTGCTTACAGAAAATATTCAAAAAAATAGTTCGATTTATTTAGGAGTTTTAGGGTCTGAAGAGAATATTTTTGATAAAAAGTGGTAATTTTTTGCAATAGAAACCAATTCCCGGAAACTGAAAAAAATCCACATAAACTGGTCAGATTTGGGCCAATTATGCACCGTTTTGTTGTATGATTTGTTGTCATTTTAAGATAAATAACTCTCATGTGTCGCTACAGGGTTATCGTATGTGATCCATTTCTCATCTCCAGTCACCATCCGTTTAAGAAATGGGTCTATCTCATTCCGTTTGGCCAAGTTTTTCCATCTTATTTTTTTTCTGTTAATTGGTGTGGCGCCCAAATATCAAGCTTCTTTTTGAAACCAGCTTTGTGTAAATGGTTTAAAAAGTTTTATGGTCGAGTTTTAGATTCTGGGCGATATTACGACAGCTAACATGCCGGTCATCTTCGATCATTTCTCCGTTTTTATCGAAATTTTCGACCACCGGCCTGGATGGATTTCTTTTTCCTCAACTTATTTTTTAGGTCCACGGGATATTATCTCTGGAGTGATGTGTTGTAGGTTTATTGTAGAAATTATTGCATTCTATCTTTAGAAAAAAATTGGTTCATGAGATAATTATTGTATCGAAAAAAAGTTCTTTAGATCCCGAGGTCAATTTTTTTCTATTTATTAAATTGATGACTAATTTCCCTCTAAAACTTTAGAATAAAAATTCAATTCAATAAGGACAATTTTCCACTAATTACAGTTAATTACTTTTTTGAAATTTAGCTTAAATTAAAATATTTTCTTATAAAATTCTAGAATATCTCTATAAACAGATTTTTGTTTTCACCTATTTTTTGCATTACATTGGCTTATCCTCAATAATATCGCTTCAATATTCTCTATAATACCAAACAACGCCACATATTCTCTTTTTTCCGAGTAACTTGGAGATAAAATATAAATTTATATAGTAATTTTTCGAAAAACTGCGCAAGTCAGGGTCAAAATGGTTTTTCTTTTTCTTCTTGATTTTCCGATACTACTACTGCTCTTGTTGTTATTGTTGTTGCTATTGTTATTTGTTGTTTTTATGTATTTTCTATACAAAAATCCTCATGGTTTTGCTATTTACGGTTATTTGCTATTAAAGTTTTGTAGAGGAGTTCGGGTTTTTTTGCAGAACTTTTGTTGTTACTGCTGCTATTGTTTATATCGAAAACTACCCTTCATTTAGAGAAAAATGAGCTTGGAATTCATTCTAGAATTTGGAGTAGGTGGGGTTTTGGGGGAGGGAGTTGTATTGTCTGTATCTACTCGAGCCATGGGTTTGTGTAGATAATTGTGGCCCATTTCCCAAATGTTCGTCTCCGGGTTCTTCTTCTCCATCGTCGTCGTCTTCTGTTCTTCTGTGCCTTTTGTTTATGTAGTTCAGAAAAAAGGAAAAAAATCTCCCTTCAGCTATCCCTGCCCCATAAATAATGGAAGGGCCTGTAGTGGTTTTGCTAGCTTTCAAGTTTGCTGTCGTTGTTTTGTTTTTGTTGCTGAAGGAACGGGTGCGTCAGACAAAATGCTATTACAAAATGTTGTTATTGTTGTTGTTGGGTTCTTTGTTATGTTTTTGCCATAGCACCTGGGGAGCGTTAGGAAATGACAAGGCATATTGTTGTTGTCGTTGTCTGCTCCCCCCATTCACACACACACACACACCTTCCACCCATTAAATGTTGTACAAACTTCCTATTTAGCATTGGGTTTGAAGTTACCAGAGAGAGAGAGAGGCGTCAGGGGCGAAGAGGTGGAGGGATAAACTTTAATATGGCAAAGTGTTTATTAAAGGTTAAGCGTTTTAGAAAAAAAAAACGAATTCCTAGAGCTTTGTCGAAATGATTAAAGTTAAATAAAATTTTTGTGAACAAAGGCAAAGAAAAGAGGATGAAGGAAAATAAAGTCCAAGAAAAACCATAAAAACCAAATCTTGGTGGGGAATAAGGGTAAATGGCGATGTTGTTGTTGTTTTTGTTCAGAAGAGATATCCTTAGTCAAATCCTTAAAATGGCGTCGCCGCTCTAGTCATTTGGGATTTCTATGGAGAAGACATAGAGACAGCAGCACAAACTAGCAGAAGAAATAGAAAACGACGATGAAGAAGACGAGTTAGTTGAACACACCCTTAGAAGAATTTCCGTTCAAAGGAAATTGCAAAAAGCCACATTTATCTCTTTTTTTGTTTTCTGTGGGGTGGTGGAAAAACCACCCCGCTTTTAGAGGATTAACACAAATCACAAATGGCCAAAAAGATGTAAAACCATAAGAAAAAAAATTGAGAGGTAGAAAAGGATAAAAAAATAAATAAATCACATAACAAAATGGCGTAATTAAGCAAATGCCACTAAAGAAGGATAACAAATCTTTCCAAAAAACTTTTTTCAAATATAAAATTATTTTATTTTACTTTTTCACTTTAAAATGCTTTCGATTGCTTTAAATTTTATTTTTTTCGCTCAGAAAAAAAGACCTGAAAAATAAATAAATAATACATGCAACTTGGCTAACATTTCAAGGTCACCTGGTCAACAATGCAATGCAAAACAGTATCAGGGTACATACTATATAATCAACATAAATACATAACGGTTGTTCCAAGACAATCATCATTCTATCCAAAGCCAACTTCGAACACACTCCACACAAATGCGATACTACCTCCAAACACACACACACTCTTTGAGCAATACAATATTTAACATACTACCAACCCGCAGCAAGTCTGCGTGTCTAAGCGCAAAAAAACCCTCCGCACTCACACACTGCCGTCTATAAGACATAACAAAAAAATTACTTAAATTGGTAACAAATTGCCGACCATCACACATAACAGTCGGTTATTTAGCAATGGGAATAATAATAATACCGCCAATAAAAGGTCAAAACAATGGCAAAGGTATCATCATCGGTCTGGCTGGCTCCTACACCATGTAGGAACATTTGGCATAACAGAGGCCATTAACGAGAAGAAGATGTATGAAAGAATTTATGAAATTCTTTAGAAGATAACAATTGAAAGTGGAGCGCAAGGATCAAGGGCTAGCTGGCAATTTCTATAGCAGAAAATATTCGGGACAAATATCCTTTGTAGACATATTTCATACTTTACATCAGGCATGCTCGGCTATATACGCTACCGTAACTGAGGGTCGATGGGTAAACACATTTTCTCTTTCTTTCTCTTTATGTCAGTCGTTTTTAGTGGTGAATTCTCAGTTACGCTCGCACACACTTGCTCTCAATTTAATTTTGCCCAACACTGCTTTACATAATTAGCTGGCTTGTTACAGAACGGGTTTTCCAAAAGCAGAGCTTAAAAAAGATTTCCAAGCGCGTCGGTCTTGTGCGCAATTCCACCAATTTGGAAGACCACGTTCCAAGATGTTGTTTTCTACTTGGTCGTTCCATCTAATTCGTGGCCTTCCCCTTCTACGGGAACCATCAGTAGGCTCGTTTTATATGCCTTTTGAGCTGGGGCATTCTCATTCATCCGCACAACATGGCCTAGCCATCATAGTCGCTGCGACTGAACTATGTCGATGTCCGCGTATAAATTGTAGAGCTCATGGTTCATTCGACGGCGATATTCACCGTCGACGCAGATCGGCCCGTAGATCATTCGGAGACATTTTTCTTTCAAACACCCCAAGAGCTGACTCATCTGCTTGCGCAAGTACCCATGCTTCTGATTCATATAATAGCACGGGTAGTATCAGCGTCTTGCAAAGTGTGAGTTTGGTCTGGCGGGAGGTGGCCTTGTTTCTAAACTGCTTACTTAGACCATAGTAGCATCTGTTGGCCATCACACTCCTTCTCCGAATTTCAAAACTGATATCATTCTTTTTATTTATTCCTGTATCTTTAACTACCACGAATCTGTAGTTCTCAAGTTCCACAGTTGGTCCGAGTCTACTGGACGTCTTGCGTGTTGATACCATCAGCTTGGTCTTCTCGTCGTTTACTGCCAGACCCACTTTGGCAGACTCCTTTTCAATTTGTTCAAAGGTGGCTGTTACCGCTCGCAGTGTTCGACCCATTATATCGATGTCATCGGCGTAGGCGAGTAACGTGTGTTGTTTGGTGTACAGAGTGCCATTTATGTTCACCTTTGCGTCTCGAAAGACATTTTCCAGTAGGATGTTAAAAAAGATCACACGACAAACTGTCACCTTGCCTGAATCCTCGTTCGGTATTGAAGGGCTCCGATAGGTCTTTTCCTACTTTAACTGCTGATCTTGTGTCAATTATTTAGTTATCCTGTATAGCCGTATTAAAATGAAACCGCTGAAAGTTAGAGTTCCGTGGTAGTTGTCTAGGGTATCATATGATCTGCCCCATTCGACTACATTACTCCTTTCACTGGTTTTCATTAAAAACTAAAATCATTTGTTTCTCTAAAAATACATCGATTGTTGCGCCTTGCCCTTGGTCTTAGCCAAACTTGCCATTGAAGACCTGTCCAAGCCTAACACAAAGAGAGTAACTTCTTCCTTCTCCTCCCTGTGAAAGACTTCTCATTTCTTCACATGCAGTGTCCCGTTTTGTAGGCTGAAGACCTCGAGCATGCGCTCGGTGTCGAAATCGCTACCCCAACCTCTGACAAAAACTGTAGCCTTTTGTAGTTGAGGAATGTCTTTTTTCCTCACCAGCTTGAATTTCATTGTTCCATTTATGGGTCCAATGCTTGCCATCATCTTCCTCAGGACTTCTATGCCAGACTTGCCATTGAAGACCTGTCCAAGCCTAACACAAGGACACTCCCTTCCTCTTTCTCTTCCCTGTGTAAGACTTCCCATTTCTTCACATGTAGTGCCCTGTTTTGTAGGCTGAAGACCTCGAGCATGCGTTCCGTGTCGAAATCGTTGTCCCAATCTCTGACAAAGACTGTAGCCTTTTGTAGTTGAGGAATGTCTTTTTTCCTCACCAGCTTGAATTTCATTGTTCCATTTATGGGTCCAATGCTTGCCATCATCTTCCTCAGGACTTCTATGCCAGACTTGCCATTGAAGACCTGTTCAAGCCTAACACAAGGAGAGTCCCTTCCTCTTTTTTCTCCATGTGGAAGACTTCCCATTTCTTCGCATGCAGTGTCCTGTTTTGTAGGCTGAAGACCTCGAGCATGCGTTCCGTGTCGAAATCGCTGCCCCAACCTCTGACAAAGACTGTAGCCTTTTGTAGTTGAGGAATGTCTTTTTTCCTCACCAGCTTGAGTTTCATTGTTCCATCTATGGGTCCAATGCTTGCCACTATCTTCCTCAGGACTTCTATGCCAGACTTGCCATTGAAGACCTGTCCAAGCCTAACACAAGGAGAGTCCATTCCTTTTTCTCCTCCCTTTGGAAGACTTCCCATTTCTTCACATGCAGTGTCCTGTTTTGTAGGCTGAAGAACTCGAGCATGCGTTCCGTGTCGAAATCGCTGCCCCAACCTCAGGCAAAGACTGTAGCCTTTTGTAGTTGAGGAATGCCTTTTTTCCTCACCAGCTTGAGTTTCATTGTTCCATCTATGGGTCCAATGCTTGCCACTTTCTTCCTCAGGGCTTCTATGCTTTTTGGGGATTCAAATTCCAGCATTAGATAGTTTCCTTTAAAAGCGCAGCTATTCAGTTCAATGGGGACTCCTTTCCGTCGATCACTGCATGGAAGAGCACGTCTCGATAGCGTTTCTTGGCAACCTTGGCATAAGACGGTGGCACCTTACCATCTTTTGCTGTCATCTTCCGATTCAGCACTCGTCTTCCTGATATCAGAGCCAGCTTCGTCTGCCCTCGTCAGTGGATTCTCGGGGCAGTCTCCTTTGACGTTGGTTTGACTCAACTTTCTCTTACTATCGGTCGACGGGAAGCTTTTTTCCCTTTTTGGCAGATTTGACAGTCGCCTGCTCATCCGGAGACCGTATCTTCTTTGCCGCTTCCGCAGAAGTGGAGGGAACGTCACGCTTATCCCTTTGGGCCTTTGTCTGTATCTTCCTGGCAACCTTGGCATAAGTCGGTGGCTCTTTACCATCTGTTGCTGTCATCTTCCTCTTTCGCAAATTTTGCATGTAGGATGGTTTCTAGCCAATGAAGACCCCTATTGTTTTTGGTAAAGATCGGTTAGTGTTTAGGGGATGAAATACTTAATTTTTGTCGGTTTTTCTGGTCGCTCAGAAGCCGCTGTTATAGCCCGAACATAGCGAAATTTTACATGGAGAACGGGATCGGGCTAAATAATAAGAATGCCTGTTTTTATAAAGATCGGTTAATATTTAGCGGGTCAATTGGACCCTGACTTTTGTGTGAAAAATGACAAAATTTGTACTCTATAGGGAATATATTTACTCCTGAAACACATAGACCCGAGAAGTTGATAGTATATCCAAGAGGAGTGCTTGACCTTTAAATTGATACCAATTATATGGTCGTATGTACTCGGATGTGGGAGTTACACTTAAATATTTACCGGTGCTTACGTACTCAGATATTTTTTAGTAACCCATTACCTATCTACAGTGCGGAAATATAGCGCGGGTCGCTTTGAAATTTTCTATCAGGATCCAGTTACGGTCAAGGACAACGCCTACAAACTTTCGGTGATGAGCAGATTATAATTATGGGATGAAGTGGACCGAATACTTAATTTTTTGTGTTTTCTTTTCGAGTCGATGCCAATAATAGGCCGAACATCACAACACAACCCTCGGTGAAGGGAATCTGGACAATTAATTAGAAAGGCTGTACTGAATATTAGTAATATTCGGAAAATATGTCAGTGTAAGAAAACGGTGCTGTTGACCACTAAACGGGCTAGAGGGAGCAAATATCACGAAATATTGTACAGGCTTGGAATAAACATCCGAAGAAAGTAAGAGTTCCATGGTAGTTGCGTAGGGTATCGTATGGACGGCCCCGTCCGACTATACTGCTCCGCTCACTGGTTTTATTTTTCTTTTGAGGATCTATACACAATTTCTATAAAATGTCCTTAAATTTACCTTTTTCTGAAATTCCTAATCCACATGCTATAATCGTGTCCCGTTCTTCAGAGCTAATCAATATCAAATGTTTTCATATTTCAAACCAGGTGTGCTTTAGTTTCAGTTCAACACCCTTCATGCTATGTTTAGTTTTATTGCTTATTTTTATAACTTTCAAATTCTAAATTCAGCCCCCTACCCAACCTCCTCAAGGAAGAAATAAAAACCCAAAAAACAAGAGATACACACGTGCCTTCCAAAACAAAAAAAAAAAAATCGTTAAGGATTAACATGAATTACAAATGAATAATTTAAAAAGGTTTTGGTATTTTCTTTTTCTTGGTTAAAATATTGCCCAGAACAAATGGACTGGGCAGAGCAGTGAACGAGAGAGAGAGAGAGAGAAAAAAACATTAGATACAAATATTCAAACAAAACAACAACATTGTAGGTCATGTGAATGAGAATAACAACAACACCACCACCACAAAGAGGAAAAACATATGTTTTCTCTAAGGGTCCTTTATTTATACGCCGCATTTAATGGGTTTGGGAGGCTCGCCTGCCGCACAGAATGTTGATTCGAACGAACAAAGACCACGAGTATTTGCAGGGAAATTTATTTTTGTTTTTTTTCAAACATTGAAGTCATCACAAAAAAGAAAACGGCTCAGAAATAGGGGGGTTGATTGTTTCCAGGCTAATTCAGCGAAGAAAAAAAAGTCGAAAATAATCAACAATGGCAACAACAACAACAGCAAAAAAAGGATAACATATTTAAATGAATTATAAAAAGTAAGAGTTAATAGACCATTGAGGACATTGACTCAGGTTGCTTGGTTGGTTCAGAGGACAAAAGAGTCATAGGGAGAGGAAATAAGAGATAGAGAGACAGAGAGGAGTTCCCTCTTGCGGGTCACTAAATGTTTTACTTTTATTTGAAATTAAAAAAATACACATAACAACAACAATTCGATCTTGTGTTAATTGAGTAGCCCCTAGAATGTAAAACAATGAAATGTTCTTATGCGACAGATGATGACTCTTCCAAAAAAGAAGACATCACAGAAAAAAAAACAACAGAAATTTAAATTAATTAAGACAACAAAATCAACAACAAAGAATAAAAAGCGACAATAATTTGATGAATTACTTTCGATCATTAAAATGTCTTCATTAATGATTTCGTGGAGGAGGAGGAGGTGGGAGAAGTAAATAAAACAAAAGGCAGACATTTGTTCATACATCACAGATGATATGTGAGACATTCTTTTAAACAAAGTACAATAAACTTTTTAATAGGAGGAAATATAGAAATTAATGTCTGGTATAGAAAAAAATTCTCCAAATCATTGGAAACTATAAAAAATACTTATTATACCCTACACAACTATGTTGTCAGGGTATTATAGCTTTGTGCAGCCCCAAAAGTTTGTAACGCCACGAAATATTGGTCCTAGACCCACCTTTAAGTATACCGATCGTCATATCTTGACTAGCTGAGTCGATCTAGACATGTGTGTCCGTCCGTCCGTCTGTCCATTATAATTTGTAAATACGATACAGGCCACAGTTATGGATGGAATCTGGCCAATGAAGACCCCTATTGTTTTTGGAAAGGATCGGTTAATATTTAGGGAATGAAATGGACCAAAAACTTTATTTTTGTCGGTTTTTCTGGTCGCTCCAGAGGCCGCAGTTATGGTCTGAACATCGTGAAATTTTACATGGAGAAGGGGATCGGGCCTAAGAATAAGCATGCCTGTTTTGATAAAGATCGGTCAATATTTAGCGCGTCAAATGGACCCTGACTTTTGTGTGAAAAATTACAAAATTTTTATTCTGGGGCGTATATACTTGCTCCTGAACGACATATGATGTTGATGGTATGTCCAAGATGAGTTGTTGACCTTCAAATTGATACCAATTATATGGCTATATGTACTCCGATGCGGGAGTTATACGTAATTAATTAAAGATGAATATGTGCATATTATTACTATTACTCCATTAGAGGCCGGAAATGTCGAGCTGATCGCTTTGAAATTGTGCATGAAGTTCCGATTATGGTCAAGGACGACGCCTATAGTTTTCGGTGAAGTTGAGATTTCATTCAGAGGGTGCAATGAACCGAAAACTTTAATTTCGTAAGATTTTCTAGTCGCTCTAGAGGCAATTATTATATGCAGAACATCAGATATTTTAAAAGGTGAAGGGGATCTGACCAAATACTTAGAGTGGCTGTTTAGATGACGATCGGTCAATTTTCCGAGGGCCAAATCAACCAAAACCTATAGTGACTAATTTTTTATTTTATGGCGTAAAAATTCACTTCAAGAAAAAACATTTTGGAAAATATGCAAGACTTAGAAAGAGGAGCTGTTGAATTGCCCAGGCTCAGAATATAGAACCGCCGAAAGTTTGCTTTTCGTGGTAGTTGTGTAGGGTATCATATGGTCGGCCCCGTCCGACTATACTGCTCCGCTCACTGTTTTTTTTTTTTAATAGAAAATATTTTAGGAGTCTTCCATTAAATATGCACCATAGTAGAACTCCTCTATCCTTAAATAGTCATTGAAAGGTCCTCAGACAAATTGTGATTTGTAAACATACTTCAGAAAATTTTTGTTGTTGTTGTTGTTTTTTTCGTATCACTGTCTCATTATCATCCATTATTAACATTAAATATTAAATACCTCTTCTTCTCTTCCTCTGTTCGAATGAAAATTAAAAACACAATGAGTCATGCTTGATTATCCTTTTTGTTAATTTTAAAAGGGGGATTTTTTTCTCCGCCGCAGATGACGCTTGAACCCGTTGTCCATATGGTCAATGGAACAACAGCATGATGGGAAGAGATAGGAGGCGGACAACAACAACAAGCATTGTGGATATGGTTAATTATTGAAAAATAATTGAAAACTCAAAAAATGGGAAAGAGATGAAAAAACAAATGTTAGGAATTATTGAAAAATAAAACCAGTAAGGAAAGTAGTAAAGTCGGACGGGGCCGACTATATGATACCCTTCACCACTATGGGTATATAAAACAGGACTATTAACATGAACTTGGACGAACTATAATATTTGATAGATCAATCCATAAACAAGTCATTCGTTTGTTACAATGGAACAAAATTATATAAATCGACTTCAAACAAAGCATTAGGACATCCGTTGGACTATGTCTGTACTTCTAGAAAACGCAACTACGCAACCCAATTTACTTAACATCGGGCGTAAATATATATGGAATCTATATCCAAATAGGAATTGTTGATTGTTCCTATCAACCTATTGGTTCCTTGGTGCGTCAATTGCTTAAAATCAATCTATAATAAAAGGGAGCTATATCTAAATCTCAACCGATTTTCACGAAACTTTCCACACATCATTCTGGACTAAATTCAGTACGCTATGCCAAATTTCGTGAAAATCGAAAGATATATATTGACTATGATGCACCATTTACATTAAATCGGACGAAATTATATATGGGAGCTATATTTACATCTTAACCGATTTTCACGAAACTTAGCACACATCATTCTAGACTCATTTCAGTACACTATGCAAAATTTCGTACAAATCGAAAGATATATAAGGACTTTGGTGCCCCATTTACCTTAAATCGGACAAAACTATATATGGGAGCCACATCTAAACCTGAACCGATATTCACGAAATTTAGCACACATCATTCTGGATCTAATTCAGTACCCTATGCCAAATTTCGTGCACATCGAATGATATATAGGGACTTTGGTGCCCCATTTACCTTAAATCGGACGAAACTATATATGGTAGCTATATCTAAATCTGAACAGATTTTCTTGAAATTTGGCACACATTATTCTGGACCTAATTCAGTACTCTATGCCAAATTTCGTGCACATCGAAAGATATATAGGGACTTTGATGCCCCATTTACCTTAAATCGGACGAAACTATATTTGGGAGCTATATCTAAATCTGAACCGATTTTCTTGAATTTCAATAGGGTCCGTCCTTGGGCTAAATGAGTGAATTATGCCAAATTTCATTTGCTTACAATTTAACATCTACAGACGAACGGACTATGCATATTCACAAAAGGAACCATGTGTCTATCTCGTTTCCTTATGCCTGTTACAAACATATGCACAAAGACATAATACCCTGTACCACAGTGTGGTAAAGGGTATAAAAACTCAAATAGTCAATTTTCACAATCCACCCTAGATACCAATTCTTCATCATTAACGAAATTGTGCAATGCAAGAAAATATGATGCCGATCTAAGTCCGAACTGTATGGCTGATGCATTTAAACTTCCCAAACAAGCTCCTGAAGCTTCTGGCGAGTTATTTTGATGTGTGTGGCCCAGCGTTGTCATGGTGGAACACCACACCTCTCTTGTTGGCCAATTCTGACCATTTCAAGTCAATTGCTATCTTCAAACGGTCCAGTTGTTAACAGTAGAGATCAGAAATTAGCGTTTGGCCATATGGAGGCAACTCATAATAAATAATCCCCTTCCAGTCCCACCAAATGCATAGCAGAACCTCCTTGGTCGTTAATCCTGGTTTGGCCACAGTTTGACCACGATCGTTTTGGCACAGGGTTATCGTATTTGATCCATTTGTCATCTCCAGTCACCATCCGTTTATGAAGTGGGTCTATCTCATTCCGTTTGGCCAAGAGTTCGCAGATGGAAATTAGATCCATCCTATTTTTTTCTGTTAATTGGTGTGGTACCCAAACATCGAGCTTCTTTTTGAATCCAGATTTGTGTGAATGGTTTAAAACAGTTTTATGGACGATTTTTACCTCCTGGGTGATGTTACGACGGCTAACATGCCGGTCAACTTCGATTATTTCTACGATTTTATCGACATTTTCGACGAGCGGCCTAATTTTTCAATATATTTTTTATATTTTCCAATATATAATTTTTCAATATATATAGTATATAATTTAGACATTTACAGGTTAAAATTATAATTTATAAATTATACATAAACATTATAAATTAAATTATATATTTAAATTATAAATTTATAATTTAATATATTTATTATAAATTATAATGTAAATAATATAAAATAAAAAATACATTATAATTTATAAATTACATATAATAATTTAATTTTTTTTGTATTATTTTCTTATGATAATTATTTACAAAAAACAATAATAATTTAAATATATAATTAAATTTATTATTTATTATATAATAAATAATAATTCATATTAATTTATAAAATATATAAATTTAATTTATAATTTTAAAATTATAATTTAAAAAAAATATTTATTATATATAACAAAAATAAAAAAAATTCTATAAATTTTGAAATAGATTTAAAAAAACAATAATTAATTTCTTTCTTAAAATTAATTCATTAATTTCAATATTGAAAATTAATTTAGTTATTTGCAAAAACTGTCTTCTTTGACCTGAAAGGTCATTTATTACAAAAATTCTTCACCGGTGCTTCTTGGCATTTGCCAACCCCTCTCCCCTCATTTCCCTCTCACTGCCTTCATTATGTTCACTTTGAGGGCATACCTTTTGACATTATTTCAGGTCCATTAACTTTTCAGCGAAAATACAATAAAAACCCCCCAGAAAAAAACAACAAAACAAACAGCAACAACAACAACATCAGCAATAACTATGACAATAAACAAAAGACCGCAGGACCACTTAACAATTTTTGTGATCATAGCCTCCTGTGTGTGGACAGACAGACGGACCATGGTAACAAAAATCGAACGTATGCCGGATAATCAACGTAAACTAAATACAAACATAAATGACAACAAAAGAAACAACTGCAACAACAACAACAAAGAAATGTTCTAACACCACTGTGGGCCTGGCTGGTACTTAAGGATTTTGTGTTTTGACAGGAGCCGAATATTTTTTGTTTTGTTGAGGGGGTACAGGATATGTACATATGTTTAAAATGAACTGTAACACAACGTTTGGCACGTGTCAAAGGCCAAACAACGAGAATTTTTATGTTAACAATTTAAGATGGATTGACAAAATTCCAATGAAAAAGACACAGGGACCTGCAAATGAAGAAAAAAAATCGAAAATGTAAGGAAAACTTGGCGGGCACGTGTTATAGATTTAGGTTGTACTTTTGGCTTGAAGTCCGTCTCTTACCACTATTGAAAAACCATTTTCGTACTATTAATTCATCACTCACTATTTTTGTTGCTGCTGCCCTTCCCCCCCCCCCCCCCCTTCCTTATGGAGATAATTAAACATCAAAGTTTATTTGACCGCTAATTGTCCAAATATTTACTTTGACAATTTTTGTCTTCAAATTCACCATTAAAAATAAGGGGTACCGGAATCGAGTTCATAAAATTGCAATTGTAAATTGGAAATTAAAGGTGACCATTTCCTCTTCGTTGGCTGGCACGTGATTAAGCCATTTACATTAATGACAAATAAAAACAAAGAAACAATTGTCTTGAGGACAATATTGGCTCTTCATAAAATCCAAAATAAGCTTGACACGCACTCAATAATCTTATTGATTCGATTTTTTTTCTTTTATTAGCCTATTGATGATGTTGCAAGGCGGAAGTTTTATTAATTACAACCCTTTAATATCATTTGAGAGGTAATAAAGAATGAAGAATAAACTAAAAAAAGTAGTTCATGAATTGCTATCGAATTGTTTGTTGGCGTTTTTATGCGTAATTCAATTAATTATAACATGTTGGGGGGAAATTATTATTTTAATTACTCGGTTTTATTTGTGATATCCAAATTATGACAATATTAAAAGGTCATTTGTAAAAATATATTTTTTTCTGGAGAAGACTTATTACAGATGACCTGTAAAAGTCTACCAACGAATTGTAGATTACCTTTTAAATGCCTTTAAAGGTAATCTACAATTCGCTGCTACAAAATATTTAATTGATTACTAAATATTATATTCAAATTTCTTGGTATATTAAATGCGCTCTGGCGAAGGGCGAAATCCATACAAACGCCACGAACGGAATTTGAGCCAGTTTTTAGAATATTTCTAATATTTTAACCTGAAAAAATGCAACACAATTAGAAAAACTACATATCTGACTCTGGTATGAATTAGGATTATTGGCTTCGCTCGAAAATTAACAAAATAGCGGAACTGAGAAAATTGTTTTTTTTTTTTTGAAAAATCGCCTATTTCGATCAAAACCCGTGGTAGAAGATCTTCAGCTATTAGATTTATAGGGAAGATCTTTAGCGATTATATTTATCCTTGTTCATAGGAAAGCTATGTAGGTCCAGAAGAACGTATTCAAATTTGTAACCGATTGGATTATTAGTTTTTGAGTCATCGTGTCCGCCATCCGTAAAATCGTTGTTTTGAGAAGCACTCATGCCGTTACTTAATGCTAACACAAAAAGTTATCTGTTATATATCCAGAGTTGAGATTTTTATACCCTTCAACACACAGTGGTATAGGTGTTATGTCTTTGTGCATATGTTTGTAACAGGCAAAAGGAAACGAGATAGATACAAGGATCCTTTTGAAAATATGCATAGAATCACTTTCTGAGTCGATTTATGCATGTCCGTCCGTCCGTCTTTCCTTCCGTCTGTAGATGTTAAATGGTAAACAAAGTACAGGTCGCATTTATGATCCGATTTGGATGAAATTTGGCACAAACCACTTATTTGGCCCAAGGACAAACCCTATTGAAATTGGGAAAAATCGGTTCAGATTTAGATATAGCTCTCATATATATTTTCGTCCGATTGAGGTAAATGGGACACTAAAGTCCCTCTATATCTTTCGATTTGCATGAAATTTGACATAGAGTACTGAATTAGGTGCAGAACGATGTGTGCCAAGTTTAGTGAAAATCGGTTGATATTTAGATATAGCTCCCATATATAGGTTCGTCTGATTTAAGGTAAATGGTGCACCAAAGTCCCTCGATATCCTTCGATTTGCCTGAAATTTGGCATAGAGTACTGAATTACGTGCAGAACGATGTGTGTCAAGTTTCGGGAAAATCGGTTCAGATTTAGATATAGCTCCCATATATAGGTTCGTCCGATTTAAGGTAAATGGTGCACCAAAGTCACCATATATCATTCGATTTGCAAGAAATTTGGCATAAAGTACTGAATTAGGTCCAGAATGATGTGTGCTAAGTTTCGTGAAAATTGGTTTAGATTTAGATATAGCTCCCATATATAGTTCTTTCCAATTCTATGTAAATGGTGCAACAAAGTTCCTATATACCTTTCGATTTGCATGAAATTTGGCACAGCGTACTGAATTAAGTCTAGAATGATGTGTGCTAAGTTTCGGAAAATCGGTTCTGGTTTTGGTAAAGCTCCCACATATGCATATATATTCGTCCGATTTTACATAAATGGTGCACCAACCTTCTAGTGTTTGTCCGATTAACACGATTTTTTGCACAACGTATCAAGTTGAGACTTGAATAACGTTATTGCGTTTTGTTGAAATTGATGTAGATGCTGTCATAGCTTCCATATGTATTTCGAATGGATGTCTGAATGAAATTAAAATTTTAACAGTGGGGCGACCGAATAGCATGTATTAATTTTGCTATAAGTCGTTTTTCATAAATTTGTCCCATGCTACGAAGTCGACTTTAAATCTGCCCGAATGAAATTAAATTTATCATAGGTTGCAGAAAGACTTGCGTATGTTCCTTGGAGGGGATACATATGTACAATATACCCAAAGTGGTGAAGGGTATCATATAGTCGGCCCAGTCCGACTTTACTGCTTTCCTTACTGGCTTGTTTTGAAAATGTAAGAAGAAATTCTAGAGAAGTTATAGGTTATAGGTTTTTTGATACCGTGAATGGGTAAAGGGTCCCCTATAAGGGTACCTAATTTTTCAGCAAAAATAACGGTAATTTGGTATTTTGGAGCCTCATTGGCTAGAAAATCTCCATACCAAACATGATCTATATTTATTCAATTTCGGGGTAGGCCTAATATATCGGTATTTAAGCATGTTTTTAAAAAAGAATTGGCTAGTTACTCATTGGTTATCCAATCTACCTACAAAAAATGTATATTGGCATAGCCCCACATAATGTTCCGATCGATTTTGGGTATCTCAAATGTTAAAAGTTGGGCTGCACCACTGCCCGTAGGCCATTAAGACGTTGAATAAACATCGGCCAACAATCTTTCGCTGTCTCAAATAAATGTTACCAATATAAAAATCAAATTTTATTAGTTGAGCCTACACACTATGATACCGCATTGCCTTTAATGGACTACTTCAATATTGATAAATTGGTTATCTTACTCAAAAAATAACTGTCTTCGATCGAGGCAAATAAAAATTTCTGAACTATAGATAATCTTCCAGATCTTCTGCCTTTACAATACATCTGCAAGTTTTTCCATCTAAAGAATACTATGGCTATAAACGACCAATACAATATATGTGAAAATAATTCTGAAGTTTTTTAATTAGTTTTCTACAAAAACCTTCTTATATAAGACCTGTACACAGAAAAAAATTCTTATATTATATAGTGTTCAGAAAGTGTTGCCAAATGTCGGGATTTCTGAATTTAATGAATGCAATTCATAAAACATAAACTTTGGAATGTGGTGATGGTAGTAGAAAAACCATATAGAATGTTAAAATTCGGTTGCGCTTACTGTATTTTGTATTTAGATTGTATTTAGATTTCATATCAAAATAATTTGGAAAATCCATATGAGAATTTTGTAACACCAATGCTGAGGACGATATGAGTGTATGTAATAAAGAACCAATGGAATGTAAAACTAGTCACAATCGAGTGAGTGGAAAGTCTTCGTTTGTTAGCAACAGAAGTCAAATAAACGATTGCAAAAATACCGAACCCGAAGTAAGGGGAGAGGCGGAGAATGATACCAAAACAAAACACAGCCGAACAATGAATGGTGGTTGTAATGTTTGTGTTTTTCTTGGGAGGAATACATTCGTTTTTGTCGAAAAGAGAGAGAGGAAAAATGAGCTAAATAGTGGCAAAATAGAGTAAAGAAAGAAACTAGTTATGATATTAATGAAATGTTTACATTTTTTTGGAAAACACAGTGGCTTTCTCATGATTATAAGAATTTTTACTGGTATTCAAAGCAATTCATGTAAAAGTAGTAAAAAAAGGCAATAACACACGGAATATGTATAAAATATTCTCTCTATAGAAGACTTTTAGTAGGTATTTGGTATTTTGTTGGATAGTTGAACAGGGTACTTATGGAAATAATGTGTGCTAAATGCAAATTTTGGATTTGGTTGAACCTTTAGAGCTCGAATCATGAAATTTGGTACTAAATGGTACTCAAATTTAATTTATGGTCGATGTTAATACCTGTTTAAATATTACCTACATTCGCTAACGAAGTTGCGGGCATATGCTAGTACATCATAAAAGTCTTTTTCTATAGCTACAAAATAATTATTGTTTATAAATTTAAAATGTATTCTACATAGAAAATAGATCCTTAATTTAAAGAAGACCTCTTCTATATATATAGAAAAGAAATTCTATAGAAAACCTCTTCTAGAAATTGAATACTCTTTCTATTAATAAATGAACTCATTTATAGACAGAAGAATTCTTGTATGAGTAAATTATCACTCTATATATGGAAAACTTTGTCTATGGATAATATATCCTCTTCAAAGGAACGAAATTTATTTTATATACATATAATATATTTTTTTATACACCGAGGACCTTTTATGGTGATATATAGAACAAAGACAACTTCAATAGAAGATTAGAGACCACCTCAATGTAAATAGGATATCTCTTCTACAGATACACATACCTACTTGAAAATATGTGTTTTTATAGGATACTCTTATATATAATATATTATTTTAATATGTTTTGTTTGCACCTTGTAAAACTAGGAGTGCCCTGTGGCCTTCCTTATCTCTCTTTTTCTGTGTGGCAACAATAATAAAAAACGTGTAATCCTGCAAAATAGTACACAAATCCTTTTTTTGAAACGAATTATGTTTCCTCAAAAACACCAACAACAACAAATCACATTTTGTAAATTATGACTAGAGAAGTAGAAGGGAACGCGCACACACATTTAAATTAAATGTTTTACAATAGACCGGAGAGCGGGTGGTTGCAATTTGTATAACAAGTTTTTTTTATGGGCCCAAGTCAACGCACCTTCTTTGGCCAAAACATATATGATGAAAAAATATAGATTAAAGAAACCGTGCGGAGGATAGGCACATGCCTATGGCACAATGTGCGTAAATTAGTTAGTTAGTTGTGAAGTCCTGGTTTTTTACAGCTTGTCCTTTTAAGTCCTTCAGTAGTAGTTTGTGTTACTTTTTTTTTTTGGTTAAGCTTCTTTTCCTTTTTTGGGGGGTATTTTACATTTTTGATTAGCGATAAAGATCTGGTCATAATTTATGACATCATTTGAAATGAAAGAATGTCACCAGAAAAAAAATAGTAAAGAATGGTAAAGAATGGTCGAAAACTATTTCTTGGAATAAAACAAAAATAAAAATGAACAATGTGTTGTGTTGTTGTTTTTCCTTTTTGGTTAATAAAAATTCTTTTTATTTTCTTTATCGCCATTTTTTGTTTTGTTTCATTTTGGAGTCTATAAATCAATTCTTTTTGACAAATTTATTAAAGTTTGTCGTCTACGAAATGGTATTGCAGGGGGAATGGATGGTGGGTATGTAAAAATGTTATTGCTTTAGTGTGCAAAACACAACTAATCCACATTCCTTTGGCATTTTTGTTTTATGGAAAGGGTAGGGGGTTGAGGTGGCATAAACATTCAAATAAAAAAAAAACAATTTTGTTGTTTTAGAAATAAATATAATTTAGACATTAAGTTTTAGTTAGATCCTGGGGGTAAGGGGGCCGAAAAAATGTGGGAAATAATACACAGGCTTTAGCTGATAGGCCTCAAAGTTTTTGGCTTACGTATTGTGGTTTATTTAGCTCTCTCTCTCCCCCCAGAAACCTTTCCACACTCCAACCATCCATCCATTGTATTTATAATAAATCTAAAGTAGGTCTGTAATAAAATATTTGTGACACCATTAAAATTTATATTTCCATAGTTTATGTTCGGCTTGGTACTACTACCACATCATCATAATATTCCTATTTTTTTTTTGTTTATAAGTCTGCCTTGCTTTGGTTACAACTTTGTTTTTTCTGCTGTCCTTTTTTTAGTTTAGTTGTTGTTGCTATGGCAATTTTAGTTAATAAATTTTTATTGTTGAATATTTATGCCAGCCAAATAAGTTTCTTCTTCTTCTATTTGTTTGTTATTTATTTCTGCCTTTACATTTTCTTATGGTCGCGAGGGAGATAGGTGGGTAGGTGTGTGTGTGTGTCTCGGTGCAGAAAAACAATTTTTATAACTGTCATAACAAAATAGATATATGCTAAACAAAACAACATCAACAATAATAAGTTATTTTCAATATTTTGGATGTTAGCTTTCTGATCGAAGTCAATGAACACCCATCAAATTTCAATTCAAAATTTTTGTTGTCATAGTTTTGAATGTATGTTTTTGTCAACTAGATATTGGAAAAATTCATTTTTGGTTTATTGTAAATAAATAAATTGCAAATAAAATAGGCCATCATTTTGGTGAGGTGTTTTTTGTGAGAGGAGAGGAAAGATTGGCAGTAGAATTTGATAAAAATATACAAAAGAAAAAGTACAAAACAAAAGTAGTACAAAATGAAAAAATTCGCTGTTGCAACATAAATTTACTGTGAAAAAATTTCATTTCGGGGGGGCCAGGCCCCCCGGGCCACCCCCCTGCGTACGTCCATGTTACAGGGTATTATGTCTTTGTGCATATGTTTGTAACAGGCAAAAAGAATCGAGATAGACCCATGGTTCCTTTTGAGAATATGCATAGAATCACTTTCTGAGTCGATTTATGCATGTCCGTCTGTCCGTCCATCCACGAATTTTTGCGACCTGTACTTTACAGGTCGCATTTATGATTTGGATGAAATTTGGCACAGGCCACTTAATTGGCCCAAGGACGAACCCTATTGAAATTAGAGAAATTCGGTTCAGATTTAGATATAACTCTCATATATATTTTCGTCCGATTTTAACTTATTGAAGCACCAAACTCCCAATAGTGGTTCGATTGGGACAAACTTTTGCACAGAGTATTGAATTAGGTCTAGATAGTTATATACCAAGTTTTGTTAAAATCAGTTCAGATTTATATATCTTTCGATTTGCACAAAATTTGCCATAGCGTACTGAATTAAGTCTATAGTGAGTGTGTCAAATTTCGTGAAAATCGGTTCAGATTTACATATAGCTCCCATATATAGTTTTGTCCGATTTGAGGTAAATGGTGCACCAAAGTCCCTATATATCTTTCGATTTGCACGAAATGTGGCATAGGGTACAGAATTGAGTGTAGAATGACGTGTGTTGAGTTTCGCGAAAATCAGTTCAGATTTATATATAGCTCCCATACATATTTTTTGTCAGATTTAAGGTAAATGGTGCACCAAAGTATATATATATATATAATCTTTCGATTTGCACGAAATTTAGCATAACGTAATTCTATCGTGATGTGTGTTAAGATTCGTGAAAATCGGTTCAGATTTACATATAGCTCCCATATATAGTTTCGTCCGATTTGAGGTAAATAGTGCACTAAAGTCCCTATATTTCCTTCGATGTGCACGAAATTTGGCATAGCGTACTGAATTGAATGCAGAATGACGTGTGCTGAGTTTCGGTTCAGATTTATATATAGCTCCCATATATATTTCGTCCGATTTAAGGTAAATGGTGCACCAAAGTACCTATATATCTTTCGATTTGTACGAAATTTGGCATAGCGTACTGAATTAAGTCTATAGTGATGTGTGTTAAGTTTCGTGAAAATCGTCTCAGATTTCGATATAGCTCCCATATATAGTTTCCTCCGATTTGAGGTAAATAGTACACTAAAGTCCCTATATATCCTTTGATTTGCACGAAATTTGGCATATCGTACTGAATTAAGTCTAGAACGATGTGTGTTAAATTTGTTGAAAATCGGTTCAGATTTAGATATAGCTCCTATAAATATTTTCTTCCGATTTATGGTAAATAGTGTACTAAAGTCCCTATATATCCTTCGATTTGCACGAAATTTGGCATAGCGTACTGAGTTAAGTCTAGCACCATGTGTGTTAAATTTCTTGAAAATCGGTTCAGATTTAGATATAGCTTTCATATATATTTTCTCCGATTTTACATATAGCTCCCAAATATAATTGTGCTCGATTTCATACAAATGGTACACCAAAGAACCCATGTCCGTTCGATTAACTTGCAATTTTTTATAGATTTCAGAATTGTATGCGAATATGTTGTTTTAAATTAGTTCAAATATCTATGTAGTCCACACATTTAATTCCGTCATTCCTTCAGGATATTGTACATATGAGCATCTCTTTTATTTACCCAAAGTGGTCCCGTCCGTCTTTACTACTTTCCTTACTGTTTTTTTTGTAAGTGTTATTATATAAAGTCTTTTAGAACAGCCACTGAAATGAAGCCCCGTTTCGTTTGATGTGAATTCCTAGTAGATAGAACAACCCCTCAAATCTTTCCAAACCCTTTTTAAATTTATATAAGGCTTGTAGAAGATCTCCTGCCCCCATATTACCTTTAAAAGGGTTTCTATGTATATATAAGTCCTGCTTAGTGAGCTCCAGAATATAAAGGATATTTTTTAGGAAGTTCATCTATGAAATATATTTCCAGAGGTATGATCTAAGCTCTAAAGGGATTTTTGTCTGGAAAATAACTACTAGGTGTTTTGTCTATAAAAGTGCATTACAAGATATTTTACATTTATTGGAAAGTTTTCTCTCCACATAATTGGGGAGGCTATCTTTAAAGGGGGTATTTGAAATGTACTCATTCTGTTTTACGTCGTATCATATATCGACTCTTTTTTGAAAAAAAAAAATGCGAAAGAAGTTTTTTATGAACATTTTTGTAACTCACATTTCTATCAATCTTTCTAAATTTTATTCAATTTATGTACAAAATTTTCCTGTTTACCCCAAAAAACCCCTAAACCACAAATGGTGATTGTTGATAAAAAAAGGAAAACTATGTCCGGTGATACACGGTGAAATATAATGCTGGTGATAAGCTTAATATTTCAGGTGAAATTGAGGTGGACGTTACCATAATTTAAATGGGATTGTTTCTCTGGTCACAATCCCTGTTGGTAATAAAATCCATTCTGAGATTGCATCACATCATCGTCGGGCAACATGGCTTGACTTGTTGGTTGGCTGGTTGGTTAGTTAGTTGGTCATAAAGGTGCGTGTGGCTATATTACATATCGTTGTTGTCGTTGGCAAAGGTTTTAAGTTGTAATCTCTAAGTACCCACATTTTTTACTTTTTTGGCATATTAACTAATTTTCATATAAACACGAGTAACCCCTGCTCCGACTTCTTTTTTTACTTCATCAACTTTAAATGGCCTAAGATTTGTTTTCTCTTAAAGGAGGGGGAGTCAGTGGGTTAAGCAGTAAGGGCTAGGGGTCTAAGTAAGTAATTAATTCATAATTTTAATTAGTCCAACCAACATTATTACATTTCATATTTAATTTAAGCCATTTATTGTTGGGCTTGTTAAGATTTGTTTTTTTTTTCGTGTACGTGCCTAAATATATTAAATTAATTTTTATATGTCCTGTTTCATTTTTTGGCTAAGAGGTTTTTATTTCATTTAGTTGGCATTTTTTTTTTGTGTTCGTTAGTGTTTTTTTATGATTTTGGATAACAAATCTGTGCTATTTGGGTGCCTTTTTGTAACTATGCGGTATTTCTTCTTTATGTTGCTTTTTATTTAATCAGGGAGTGTTTTGCTTATATTTTGTAAAATGAGCTCAGTTTTTGTTTTTTATTTTATGAGCTCAAAGGATTTTTTTTGGTATGCCAAAGGTTTGGGGGGGCTTTCATTTCCAGTTAAAGTGCATGGCTTGGCGCAGAATGGAGGAAGTTTTATTGTAATTAACACAAAATTTATTACATCCCTTTTATGCGTTTCTTCCGGTTGTGAGGAAATGTATGAGTGTGTGTGTGTTAGTGCGTCAGTAGGCATTGAATTAGTAGAAGGATAATGTTAAATTCTTTTGTGTTGATTACACTTCATTAGAAAAAAAATTATTACGACAATATATAAACGGCGAAAGAAAGTCTTTTACCCAAAATATTTTCTTATAGACTGAGGACCTTTTCTATACATAGAATACCCTCTCCCATGAGACCTTCTCACCTATACATAAAGGACCTTTTAACATTTTCTTAACAAAAAATGCATGCATTAAAATCAGATGGGTCTCTAAATAAAAATTGCAAATGGCCTATAAATTGTCTTTAAAAATTGAAAATAGCCTATGTATATTCTTTAAAATTCTTTAAAAAATTCACACCTATAGCTTTAAGAAATCCAAAATCCTAAATCTAAAAATATTCTTTAAAAAAATCCACACCTATAAATGTGGGGTGTTTATAATAATATTCATTCACAAAATCTACGCCTATACCTGTGATGAGACTCCATAATTATTCTTTCAAAAATCCACGCCTATAGCTGTGAAGGGTATCTAAAAATATTCTTTCAAAAATCCACGCCTATAGCTGTGAAGGGTATCTAAAAATATTCTTTCAAAAATCCACGCCTATAGCTGTGAAGGGTATGTAAAAATATTGTTTAAAAAATCCACACCTATAGCTGTGAAGGGTATCTAAAATATTCTTTCAAAAATCCACGCCTATAGCTGTGAAGGGTATCTAAAAATATTCTTTAAAAAATCCACGCCTATAGCTGTGAAGGGTATCTAAAAATATTCTTTAAAAAATCCACGCCTATAGCTGTGAAGGGTATCTAAAAATATTCTTTAAAAAATCCACGCCTATAGCTGTGAAGGGTATTTAAAAATATTCTTTAAAAAATCCACGCCTATAGCTGTGAAGGGTATCTAAAAATATTTTTTAAAAAATCCACGCCTATAACTGTGATGGGTCTCTAAAAATATTTTTTAAAAAATCCACGCCTATAGCTGTGAAGGGTATCTAAAAATATTCTTTAAAAAATCCACGCCTATAGCTGTGAAGGGTATTTAAAAATATTCTTTAAAAAATCCACGCCTATAGCTGTGAAGGGTATCTAAAAATATTCTTTAAAAAATCCACGCCTATAACTGTGATGGGTCTCTAAAAATATTTTTTAAAAAATCCACGCCTATAGCTGTGAAGGGTATCTAAAAATATTCTTTAAAAAATCCACGCCTATAACTGTGATGGGTCTCTAAAAATATTTTTTAAAAAATCCACGCCTATAGCTGTGAAGGGATCCAGGGTGCTATCTTAAAAATATTCTTTAAAAAATCCACGCCTATAGCTGTGATGGGTCTCTAAAAATATTTTTTAAAAAATCCACGCCTATAGCTGTGAAGGGTATGTAAAAATATTGTTTAAAAAATCCACACCTATAACTGTGATAGATCTCTAAAAATATTCTTTAAAAAATCCACACCTATAGCTGTGATAGATCTCTAAAAATATTCTTAAAAAATCTATGTCTCTACCATCGATAGTTCTCCAAAAATATTCATTAAAAAATTCAAGCGAATAGCTTCTAAGGCTATACGGTCATTTCCTCTGTGGTTAGATGATTTTCTATAAGAGAAAGGGCCTCTCTTCTACGAATAATCACTCAGTAACAGAGAAGACCTCGCATTAATATTAGAGTGTCTAACCTCTATAGAAGACTTCGCCTCTGTAGATAGAGAGCCTATCCATAGAGTGTATCTATAGATACACGATCACTTCTCTATTGAAAGAAGACCTCGACTTTGTATATAGAGGACTTCTCCTTTATAAATAGATGGTCCCTATTCTTTAAAAAAATAAGTCCTATTTTCTGTAGAGAAACGCATTCATTTCACCTTTCAATAAAATGAGGACCTTTATAAATAGAGGATATCTTCTTTGTAGATATGGAATTGTACTACATGGGTAAAGGACATATATGCCAAATTAAAACTCTTTGATTGATTAAATGAGACTAAGGCGCTAGTCAGTACCCCTTGCATGCGGGTTATACAAAAACATAGAACTACTTTTTTACAGCAAAATTTAATAATCCGAAATATAAATTTACAGAAAAATTGTACCTTCAAAATACATCACAGAAAATAACTGAGTTGATCCAAAATTATTTTTTGTTTTCAAAATTAAATCCAAGTTCGGTCTACTCCTGCTGGTATCTCCAACCAAAATGGTTACAATTCTACTGCATTTACTTTTTCGTAGATCTTCTCCACAGAGTATCATATTTTTGAAAATTTTGAATTTCTATGGAGCTTTTATCAATAATATATGCATAAAACGAGGTCAGTCGGATCACCCATACATCTACAGAATTCGAATGTTTTTGAATTTATCGCGAATGATAAAGTTACAATGAATGAGCAAGCATTGGCAATCTCTCGCAAAATTTGGCATTGTACGAAAAATTCACGAACGATAAATTTTCGTTCGTTCGCGAGCATTTCGTGCTGAACGATCGTTGTTGTGAGCTCTCACTCTCGTATGTTATGTATGTGCGAACATTCTTTGGCGAATGCTCGTTTGGTAAAGAATTTATCGCCATAAATTCATTCGTAAAATGCGCACAAAACGAAAAGAATGTATTATAATTCATTCGCGAGCGAATTTTTGCGCACCCTGTATAGGATACAATTCAAGGAGTGAATATACCCTTCTCTAATCAATAATCGGTGTCTCTCGAATTATTAAAAAAATTTAATGAATATATCTCATTCATCTAATTTGCCAAATAATTACCAATCGATTTCATTCATCTGTATTTATCCCTTGTTTTGTCTTATTTCCATTCATCTCATTACAGTTGTTATGCATAAGGAAAAGGAGGAGAATGGTGGCAATTCAGTTTTACCTCATATACACGCACACGATGGCTATCGGACACGAGAGTTGGGTGCCTTCGAGCATGGTCTATTAGATGGTGATATGTTCCTGCAGGTAAGTTGGAAAAGAAAAAAACCCACACACTCACAGATACATAAAAATAAATCAAAGATATTTTTCCTCAGATAGATCTCCTTGATTTGATATTTGTGATTAGTTGCCAAGCATTTGACAAATCGTAAAGAGAACATAATATAATATTTCATGCTAATCAAACCAAAAACAAGAGGCCTAAAGCTTGAAGTTCGAAAAAAAAACAACAGACAGTAGCTGTATGTGTTTAATAATTAAATTGATGTGTTAATTAATTATTTAATTAATAATGAAAGTGAGGCGGTATGGTACGAGCTACGAGAGACATATAGATATTCTAACATTTATTTCTTTCGTCTTCATCATTTGTTTCGGGGATTTTTTGATTGAGTTAATGAATGTCTGCAAGTTTACGCAGAGCATATATAACCGAATGACTGATTATGAATAGAAATTATTAATGTCAATGCCAAAAATAGTAGCAACAACAATAACAACTTCATTTACATTTGATGAAGACAAATTATGTGTGGTTGTTTTTGAGATGGGACCAACCCACAAACAATTGATTAGGGGGGTTTATTTTAGAGCAGGTGAGACAGGGAAAGGTTTGAGGTAAATATGAAAATTGGGTTTGGGCTTTTTCGCCATCTAAGTTATCAATCATTGGAAGTTTTTGGTGGGCATAGAGGGTGAGGGAAGGCTTATATAAGAAAAAGTAGGCTAGAAGGCTGCCATTGGATAGATTTTCTACCGATGGAATAACTTCTATCAATAAAATATACTCCATGAAGGCTATACATACGGGCATAGAGGATCGACGAGTTTCAGATAGAAGACCTTTTAAGGACAAGAATTATTACTATGGATGTCAGACCGAATATTATTCACTATATATTAATATAAGAACGTATGTGGTCAGAAAAGACTTCATATAAAAGTAGGACCTTATAACCTCCATATAAGGACAACTTTATATGGACAGAAAATGTTTTTAAAATTCTGTTTCTGGATGAAGATATTTTTTCTATGGTTAAAATAAATTATGTGTAAAAATACCTTCTATGGATGGAAATCCTCCTATGAATACAATTTTGAGGATAGAATGTAATAAAAAGACGTCTTCTTGGAGCTATGTCCTTCAGCAAATCATCTATATTCGAATAATTTTTATTCTATTATAAAATTAATTTCCTTCTTGTTTCCATAATAGACTGAATTCTGGCTTCTATAGAAGAAGGCCAAATGTTCGATAGTATAAGACTGCCTACCCAACAAGAAGATCCTTTGGCCTTTTATAAAATAAAAACATTAGGTATATAAGAAAATCTTCTAGTTCTCCTATAGATGTAGACTACATGGTCCTCTATAGAACAGCATTACAGGGTCTCCTTTAAAATAATATATTCATGTTTTCCATAGGAGAAAATCAGAGACACTTTCCTTGAAGACGGACGACAGATCATCTATAGAAAAAGACCAATCAGTCATCCATATAAGAAAAATATCAGCTATTTTATAGAAGGAGACCTAAAATAGAAAATAACCAACATTGGAGAAGAGCATTTGCTCTTCTTCTTTAGTAGAGCCTCAAAAGACCTCCTCCTCTTTTACAGACTCTTGGTTCACCATGTGAGGGGACCTCATGCTTTTCTACGTAAGAAAACCTAATGATCTTCTATGAATGGAATTATGATCTTCTATGGAAAATTACTTCATGGTCTTCGATGGAAGAAGTCATTAAGGTCTTCTAAAGACCTCATGGCCATTTATGGAAGAAGACCTCTTGTATGGGAGATAACCTCAATGTCGTATTTGAAAGAAGATGGTCTTCTATTAGCCTTATAAGAAGGAAAATCCCATGATCTTCTGAAGACTTAATGGTCTTCTGAAGACTTAATGGTCTTCTGAGAAGGAATACCTCATAACCGTCTAAGGAAGAATACCGAATTGTCTTCTGCAGAAGAAGACCTCATCGTCATCTATTCGAGAATACCTGACGGTCAAAACAAAAAATAATATTTTGTCTTCTTCTTTAGAACCTCTTGGTTGATCTCAGGGTCTATCTCAAGTACCTCCTGCCCTTCTAAGGAAGAATTCCGAATTGTTTTCTGAGGAAGAAGACCTCATCGTAATCTATTGGAGAATACCTGATGGTCAACACAGAAAAAAGACTATTTTGTTTTATTTTTTTAACATCTTTTTCTTTGGTAGACCTCAGGGTCTATCTCAAGATCTTCTAAGGAAGAATATCAAGACCTTGAGGAAGAAGATCTCATCGTCATCTATTGGAGAATACCTTATGGCCAACACAGAAAAATACTATTTTGTCTTCTTCTTCTCTTTTTCATTGGTAGTGGAGAAACACTCATGGTTTTCATGACCTTTAATTGAAAAAATCTTGTGATTTTTGTAGAAGGCCTACTTATCTTTCAAGGAAGAAGACCTCATGGTTCTCTATGGAAGACATGATGTCTTCCACCCATTGGAGAAGACCTCTTGAATTACACAGAGGAAGAAAATTTGTTTTTCTTCTTCTTTATAAAGCCTCAGAAGACCTATTTTTATTTAGCAGACTTCATGGTCCTCTATGGAAGGAGACGTCATATTCTTATATTTGAACCTCAAAGGTCTTCTTTATAAAATGATCTTCTAAGGAAGAAGACCTAACGGGTTTTAATTAGAGAAGACCCAATGGTCTTATACTGAAGAAGACCTCATGATATTCCATGGAAGAAAATATCTTGGTATTCTATCGAAGGAGGTCTTCTAGTGGGGAAACTCTCATGATCTTCTATGGAAAAAGACCACATGACCTTCAACTGAAGAAGACCTGATGGTTTTCTTTTGTAGAAGACCTATTTATCTTTCAAGGAAGAAGGCCTCATGGTTCTTTATGGAAGAAGACCACATCGTCATCTATTGGAGAAGACCTCTTGGCTAGCACAGAAGAAGGAATTTCGTTTTCTTCTTCCTTATAAAGCCTCAGAATACCTCTTTTTATTTAGCAGACCTCATGGTCCTCTGTGGAAGGAGACATATCGGAGAAAGAAGACCTCAGGGTTTTCTAAGGAAGAAGACTTCGTGGTTTTCATTTAAAAATGACGCAATGGTCTTCTACTGAAGAAGATCTCATGATATTCCATGGAAGAATACCTCTTGATCTTCTATCGATCTCTTGGCCTTCAATCGAAGAAGACCTTGGGTCTACTAAAAAAGAAGACATCATGGGTTTCTAAAAAGAGATTACATGACCTTCTATGGAAGAAGACCGAAGGATCTTCCATAGATGGAGAACTCAAGACCTTCCATGATATTCTATGGAATAATTCCTCTTGATATTCCATAGAAGAAGACCTCAAGGACTTCACGTTCTTCTATGGAATAATTTCTCTTGATTTTCCATAGAAAAAGACCCCAAGGCCTTCTATGGAATAATTCCTTCTATGGAATAATTCCTCTTGATATTCTATAGAAGAAATCCTCATGATGTTCTTTAACAGGAACCTCATGGGCTTCTCTTGAAGAAGACCTCATGGGAGCTGATCTGATTGTCTGTTATGGAAGAAGACCTACACGTTTGCTGATTTTTCGTTTTATTGAATCAGAACAAAAAAACTTATGTTTTTCCGTCAATATTCAATTTTTTTTAATTTCAATTTATTAATTTCACTTCAAACCTTTTTTTCAAGTTGCATCAAACCTCACATGTTCGATGTGTTATGGAGATAATAATTTTTTGATTGTTGTTGTAGTTTTTTGCAATGATAATTCAAATAACATTTCAATTGAAATGCATGTGAGCATTCATATTGCCCTGTCATTAGAAGTGAATGCAACCCAGACCGAATGGCCAAACATACAAATGGACAAATGCACACACACACACTCAACCAAACCACACAACAACTACAAAAAATCAAATACTACTATTCATAAAAATTCCTTTAATATTTAACAACTACCGATAACGGCTTCTGCAATATTTAGATGGCGTTTTTGTGGTTGCTGTTGTTGTCGGGTTTTTACAAAACAAAAACAAAATCATATATTCACTAACAAGTTCACTTGTTAGACCTCCGACACTCTTCACAACACACACTCCCTCTCTGTCGTCCCGTCTCCCGATCCCTGGTCCCACAACGAAATCTATTCATTCATTCATTGGATGCGTGACAAAATGCCATTTTTAAAAATGATTAGACCGGTGAGTGACTGGGTGAGTGAGTGAGTAAATTGAGTATGTGTCCATGTGACGTGCAAGTACCGAACTTCGTGAAAAACCACAGCACCACTTCGAATGCATTGGGCAACAGGTAAACTTAAAAAAAATCAAAAATTAAAACTTCAAACTAGCGAGGTGATAAGAAAGGGTGTAAAGGGGAGTGGGCATCTAACCTAGACCAAGCTGCGAATGGAGTAGTGCCACAAAAATTCATACAGGCAGGCAGGACACGGAACAAGTCAACAGCAACAATGCGACAATAAAGCTAAAAATTGCATACAAAAATGCATTTCCTTTTGGCAGGTTGGCTGATTTTTTGCATAGTCCGACGGACGGGCGGGCGAGCGAGAGAGAGCATAAACAAAAAAAAAAAACGAAGAACTCACACTTGTCCTGGCCATCAGGAGTTTGGCGAGCGCAAAAAAGGATATGTCTTAGTTGTTGTTGTTGCTGCTGGTGCTGCTCTTGTTTTGTGTGTTGTGTGACGTGTCAGGACAAATATGGCCGGAAGTGCACAATTGTGCAACTCAGCAATTAGTACTAGAAAACATGAGAGGTGTTATTGACAACAACAACAACTACAAGCAAGAACAACAACAACTGCGGAAAAAAGTGCCACCGGGAACAAGAACTTCGCCTTGATACAATTTTGGCATATTTCCATCAAATCGCCAACGCTTTTTAAAAAAAGAAAAAACTTTTGCCCTAACGAAAAGGTGCATTTGTAAGACAACAACAACAAATCCTCGTTGAAAAGCTTGGACATTTGAAATGCAACAGTAACACCTTCCTCCTCTCTGGGCCTTTGGGTCTGTTTGTTAGACAAAAACAAGTCGTTAAAAAGAAAACAATAACAACAACAGTTGTGTCGTTGCCAGGAAAGGTGGTAATTTTTTTTTGTTTTTTGAAGGACACCCTCCTATCCTGTAGCCAGGTTTGGTAAAACTAGGAAACATAATAAAAACGCAGGTGCATTTTTTCTTCTGGATGCAGCCAACAACAACAACAACAATAATTATAATATTTGAAAAATTTGCATATGGTTTTCAATGAATTTTTGAAACTGTAATTTGACATTGAAATTGAGTTTTTTGTTTTAGAAGTTTCAAGGGTGGTGAAGTGGATGGAAGGGGAATAGGAAGGTGGTTAGTGTTAACTTGATAAATGTTTGAAGGTGGAGGGAGAACTTTATGACTATCAAATTCGTTAGGTACTGAAAATGAACACGAATTTTTGCCCCAAAGAAGGTCATTGGAACTTTAAAGGATTGGAATATCTCTAAAGGATTGGAATATCTCCCACTATAACATTAGCCCTTCTTCTATGAAGGAGAATAAAGTCTTCATCCACAGAAGTCTAAAGAGAATGATTTTTTAAACTACCGTAGGAGCTAAAAATGTTCTCTTAAAAAAAACCCTCGATGGCCTCATTGTCTTCTGGTGGAGAGACCCTTCTATGGAAGAAGACCTCATGGTCTTACAGTGGAGAAACACTCATGGTCTTCATGACCTTCAACTGAAGAAGACCTGATGGTTTTCTTTTGTATAAGGCCTATTTATCTTTCAAGGAAGAAGACCTCATGGTTCTCTATGGAAGAAGACCTCATCGTCATCTATTGGAGAAGACCTCTGGACTAACACAGAAGAAGAAAATTTGGTTTTCTTCTTTGTAAAGCCTCAGAAGAGTTTTTTTATTTAGCGGACCTCATGGTCCTCTGTGGAAGGAGACGTCGTATTCTTCATTTGGGGAATAAAGACCCCATGGTCTTCTATTATGAACAAATAGCAGATCTTATTCTACAGACGATCAGGAGATATACTTTTAAAGAGAAGATTGTGGTGTTTGTTCATAGAAGTTAATTTTCGTAGAAAATGGTCTTCTAAGGAATAATACCGAATTGTTTTCTGAAAAAGAAGACCTCATAGTCATCTATTGGATGATGGTCAACACAGAAAAAAGACTCAAGGTCTTCTATGGAAGAATACCAAATGGTATTCTGAGGCAGAAGACCTCATCGTCATCTATTGGGTAATACTTCATGGTCAACACAGAAAAAAAAAACAATTTTGTGTTATTCTTAAGAACCGCTGTTTCTTTGGTAGACCTAAGAGTCTTTTATTGGAGAAGACCTCATGGTCTTCTGGTGGAGAAACCCTCATAGTCTTCTATGGAAGAAGACCTCATGGTCTTACAGTGGAGAAACACTCATGGTCTTCATGACCTTCAATTGAAGAAGACCTGATGGTTTTCTTTTGTAAAAGGCCCATTTATCTTTAAAGAAAGAAGACCTCATGATTCTCTATGGAAGAAGGCCTCATCGTCATCTATTGGAGAAGACCTCTGGACTAACACAGAAGAAGAAAATTTGGTTTTCTTCTTCTTTGTAAAACCTCCGAAGAGCTCTTTTTATTTAGCAGACTTCAAGGTCCTCCGTAGAAGGAGACGCCATGTTCTTCTATTGGAGAAAGAAGACCTCATGTTTTTCAATTGGAGAACACCCAAGTTTAGTTTTCGTGGAAAATCCGAACTTTTTCAATTATGAACAACTAGCAGATTTTATTCTACAGACGATCAGGAGATATACTTTTAAAGAGAAGATTATGGTATTTTTCGTCTTCTATGAAAATACCACAATTTTAAAATATCAAATGGTATTCTTCTCGAAGGACATACAGTACCCTTCAATACAATTTCAGGCATTCTCCTGCTGAAACTGGAAATCATTCGTCTTTTGAAAAAAAGTAGGCGTTGTGGTGTGGAAGAAAAAAATATTTATTTACGTGGACAAAAAGCCCCCATAACGGGTCTTCTATTCGTTCCAAAATAGGTATTCTATCCGTAGAACTTCTTTCAACTACAGATGGCTTACGATCCATTAGAGGCCTCTGATCCATCAAAGGTCTTCTGTCAATAGAATATTTTTTAGTAATAGAAGGTCGTTGGTCCATAAAAGATCTTCGATAGAAGCCCTTCCATCCCTATATGGTCTTCGATTCATAGAAAGTCTTCGATCCGTAAAAGGTATTCGATCTGTTGAAGGTATTCGATCCGTAGAAGGTCTTTAATCCACAGAAGAATTTCTTTGCATATAAGTTATTTTTCATAGAAGATATTATATCCATAGCAGACCTTTGGTCCATAAAACGTCTTCTACCACTAGAATATATTTGAACGATAGAAGGTCTACTAACCATAGAACCACTTCGATCCACATTAGATATTCAATTCATAAAAGATCGATAACAGATCTTCTATCCATAGAATACCTTCGATCCGTCTAAGATTTTCTTTTCATATTTTTTTCCAAAGAAGGTCTTCGATCTACACATACAAGAACTTCGATCTCAATATTTTTAACCATAGAATTTCAACCATCCATAAAGGGTATTCCATCCATAAAAGGTCTTCGATCCACAGTAGGCTATTTGGGCATACCAGATATCAGAAAATATATTCGACCCATAAAAGGTATTCTATAAAATATAGATCGCGTATCTATATAGGGGCAATGATCCATAGGATGTCTTCTGATCTGCTGTCCGCAGAAGGTAGGATTTATTTTTTACAACTAAATACCTCTCAGATCAGAATACCTTCCAAAAGTCTTGTGTAGAAGATTTTTTTCAAAGATAAATTTATTTCTGGTAGACCTTTAAATTGCTCCTTCTGAAAGGTATTATTTAGCAGGAAAATGTTTCAAAAGGCTTTTACCCCCAGGAGAAGACTTCAAAGAGCTAAATTTCCGGAAAATGTCTCAACAGCCCTCAAATTCCTTATGTAGACCTACCTTCGAAAGAATCTCATCTGTTGATGACATCTCAAAGTCTACTATCTCTAAAATACCTTTCCGGGGTATCTTATCTATGAAAAAACATCTTAAATACCTTCTAAATATATATACTTTGAAAAGTATATACCTTGAATATGTTATATAGATCTAGATGTACCCCCTCAAAAATTGTCCACAAATAGTAAAAAAATCGACCCCCAACTTATCCAAACCACCCTCGTTTCATATTTAATCGGCTCCATTGACTGGAGGAATGGTGGCCGGTATATATTACACTTGAATGATCGTGGCTAGCTGTTAAAATCTCCAACGAACAACATTAAACATCCGCTTATTTGCCAACAATAATAATAACAACAACAAATGAAAACAACACCACAACATATTCGTATTATGATTCTTTGAATGACCGGTCGGGCCATGCCAACCAGCCAGCCGACAAATCAACCCGACCAGTGGTCGGTGTGAGTCTGTGATCTTTATGATGATTATTGATGAGTTGGTGAGCTGAACTGAGGAAATGCCCCTTTTTTTTGTTTTGGTTGGTCTTGATGACAACGCATATCCTTTAATATGCCTCACATGTGGACCGGGCGGGGGGAGGGTTGGAAGCCGATTAAAGGATTTTCGTTAAGATTTAACACTGATGCATTTTAAATTATGACGCCACTTACGATTTTATGATGATGCCCGGTATGTAGCGAGCAGAATGGCACAAAACTTTCATCATCAAATGGCGATTTGTTACTGCTTAAGAAGATGACTTTAAGACAGAGCGGAGCGGAGTAGAACTGTGCTGAGCTGAGCAGTGCCAAACTGCGTTGTGGCCATGCCAGGGCGTTAATGATGCATGCTGTGCGTTTATTATTTGCCACAGCAAACTTGCCATTTCTTTGTAATTCTATAAAGAAAAAAGGTTGGATGGATAAATGGATCCATGTGATTGTGAATGTTGTTGTTGCTATTGTCGGATTATGTGGTGTCATTTGTTTGGCTCCATGGACCATGGACAATAATACTAACATGGCAGGTACTATATCATAATGTGATTTCATTCATTTTTCTTCGTGGTTTCTTTTGAATTTGAGAACAAGAAGAGATATTCCCGTCTCTTCTTTTGTTTTGGGAGAGGTGAGAGGTATCTTCACAACCCTGGTCAAGTGATATTTAAATACTGAAATATTAATTATTACTACTTTGGTTTTAAAACCAACTACTGTTGTATTGGTCATACTAAAACATTGCCTCCAACATGCAAACTCCTTCTACACCTCTCTCTCATTTCATTGCTCGTTCCATCGCCGTTTTACAAATGATCATGTTGTCGTCATTAGGTGTAGCTTAAATTTATCTTGTTTTCCAGCCGTTGTGGGCTGGAAAGCTTCACCGTTTGACTCAGGCGGCATTTGCTCAAAAACGAAACTAATCACACATCCTTAAGCTCCACTTGAGCAAAGGGGGTCCACCTTAATGTGATGCTTGTTAATTGATATAGGAAATTTGTAATGTTAATTGTTTAAAATTAGGCTCAGTTCTGCACAAGATGTTGTTGTTGTTGTTTTTTTTTTTTTTTAATTTTTATTAATTTAGTTGTAATGTAGAGGTGTTTGCTGGGAAATCGGAGAACAAGTTTATTTTAGAACAGGTTGATTAGAACAAGGAAAACAAGTCACAACATATTATTCTGACAGAAAAATCCAAAATCCGGACAAACGATTGGATCTTTTGAAAGCTCTTCTATATATTCTATAAATATATGAAGGGGTATATATAGAAGATCTCTGACTCACATCAAAAGGTTCTTCCAATACAGAAGGCTATTTTTCATAGAAGGAGAAAATCTCCTCTGTACAACCCATGCCAACCCATGTATAAATATCCGACTTTCGACAGCCCTTAAATATATAGAAGTCCTCTGAGTTTTTTCAAATGTCGACGACTATAGTTCGCATATGTTCTATTTATCATTGAATGGGAGCTCTTCTATACAAGATTCCCTTTTCAGACCGTATTTATGAAAGTCTCTTAAATAGTACGGAATGTACTGGAAATGCTGCAACATAGACCTATATCGAACATTTTCTGTAAGAATGTTTGTACCCCTAGAACAAGCCAAAAAATGCTTTGGTTAGTTATTTTTTTGGAAATTCTATTGAAAAATATATATATAAAAAAACTCATGCCTTTTTTAGTTCTTAAAAAAATTTAGAAACTCCACGATGCTTCCCTCGAATAACTGGAAAAAATCGAACATTTTCTGTAAAGAAATGTATACTCCTCGAAAAACCTGAAAATTTCAAGCCAAAAAATATAATAGCCGTCGATTCACGTATGTCCTGTTGGAGGCAATAACTCCAATATGAGTGCCAAAATCGGTGAATTTTTAAAAAATCCATTTTTTTTATTTAAATGTCCACTTCTTTTACTTCTTACACTATTTGAAGAAAAATATATATTGAATAGGTCTTAATTATATTTTATGTGGCGCCCAACATTTCACAAATTTTACAAAATAGACAAATCATATTTGTATACCCTTCACCACACTGTGGTACAGGGTATTATGTCTTTGTGCATATGTTTGTAACAGGCAAAAGGAAACGAGATAGGCACATGGTTCCTTTTGAGAATATGCATAGAATCACTTTCTGAGTCGATTTACGCATGTCCGTCTGTCCATGTTAAATTGTAAACAAAGTACAGGTCGCATTTTTGATCCGATTTGGATGAAATTTGGCACAGTTCACTTATTTGGCCCAAGGACGAACCCTATTGAAATTGGGAAAAATCGGTTCAGAGTTAGATAAAGCTCCCATATATATTTAACCGATTTAATGTAAACGGTCCCTATATATCTTTCGATTTGTACGAAATTTGGTACAGCCTAATCATTTAGGTCTAGAATGATGTCTGCCAAGTTTCGTGAAAATCGGTCCATATTTAGATATAACTCCCATATATAGTTTCGTCCGTATTACATTAAGCCTAGAGTGATGTCTGCCAAGTTTCGAGAAAATCGGTACAGATTTAGATATAGCTCCCATATATAGTTTCGTCCGATTTCACATAAATGGTGCCCCAAAGTCTTTATATATCTTTCGATTTGCACGAAATTTGGCATAACGTATTGAATTAAGCCTAGAGTGATGTCTGCCAAGTTTCGAGAAAATCGGTCCAGATTTAGATATAGCTCCCATATTTAGTTTCGTCCGATTTTATGTAAATGGTGTACCAAAGTCGCTATAAATATCACATATTTTATTTCATCCAATTTCATGTAAATAGTCCTGTTTAATATACCCATAGTGGTGAAGGGTATCATATAGTCGGCCCCGTCCGACTTTGCTACTTTCCTTACTGGTTTATTTAAAAAAAAAACAGTTTTCGAAACAGAAATATGATATGATTGATTGATTGTTTTAAAATTTGTTTTCATCGATACTTTTCATGTTTGTATTGTTTTTCACAAGAATTTAATCACCTTATAAGCTTAACTATATGTCTTAGTATGTTTTCAAAATATAGGAAAAAATAAAATGAAAAAAAAAAAACACTGAGAGCCAAAATGAAATCAAGCTAGCCACAGTTCCCAGAGCGTGAAAATACATGACTTCATTTTTAGTGCTTCTTTTTCATTCTGCAGATTCTTTGTATGCCTCACACACTTCGCGTATTATTTTTTTACCAAGCCTTGTTATTTGCCGGCAAAATAACATCTAAGTAAGTGAGGTTAGTTTTTAATATTTATGATTAACTGTAATTTAAGACATAAATATTTATTAAAAAAAAAAATATAATACCACAAAAAAAAATAACAACAAGAATCAACTAGATTTTACAGTTTCTATTAACCACATCGTTAATGCAATCAATGTGGTTAGGAAGGAGGAACGTTGAAACGCAAAAACAACAAAAATAATCAAGTAAATAAAAATATTAAAAAAGCTATGATTAAAAAATAAAAAAGCAACAACAACAACAACGTAAACATAAAAAAGATTGTTTACAACAAAGTGATAAAAAACCAATCTATGATTATTAACACAACCGACACCAAACACTTGCAGTTATCCGCACACATACATACATACCTACATACGTATGTAGGTATGTATTTGTATTAGACAGACAGACTAAGTATTCAACTAGGATTCGCATGATTTTCAACAATTAACAGCTACTAAAATTCCATACCCCCAAAAGAGCTGAACATAAAAATCATCTAATTTTGAATGAAACGCTGTCGAATTGTGGTGTGTGGTGGGGGAAAGAAAGACTCAATGGACAGACAGACAGCCATCCACACAAAGCTATACATTTATGGACAAATGAATGACTAGTCAAAACGCACTTTTTTCTACATTTGCGCGCGAAATCAATTATAATTTATTAACCGATACTTAAATATCGACAGACAAAAATTATTTCACACATTTTGAAGTGCAGGCAGACTGGCGAAAACATGGAATCCATGCAACATGCAATGTGTATTGTGGAACAATGTCTTAGTGAGGTTTCTAACAAATATACAAGGAATCCAAGTTATTGAAATTTTTTAAAAATATTTCCGACTATTTTTATACAAGACATAATAGGCCCTTTGGAACTATTATTCTATAAAATATCATTACCCACTGAAACTACTTTTGTAATAGAATTAAATAGCGAACCTTTGGGACAAATCGTTGGCTTTTTGGTATTTGGAAATATATATTTTTTTTTAAATATCAAGTTTTTGGTATAGTTTAAAAAAATATTAAAAAAATCATACTTAAAGATAACCTTTAGAACAGGACTCTTTGAAAATAATTTTCAAAAAAAAGCCACGCTTGGGGTTATTCTTTGAAAGATGTTTTTAAAAAAAATTGTTTGCGTAAAAAAATATTTCTTTAAAATCCCAGCTTGGGATTTTCTTTGAAAAATATACATTTTTATATCTTTTCTTGGGGGTAGATATTGAAAAATACTTTTTATACCCTACACAACTATGTTGTCAGGATATTATAGCTTTGTGCAGCCCCAAAACTTTGTAACGCCGCGCAATATTGGTCCTATACCCACCTCTAAGTATACCGATCGTCATATTTCGACTAGCTGTGTCGATCTAAACATGTGTGTCCGTCCGTCTGTCCATTATAATTTGTAAACACGATACGGGCCACAGTTATGGACCAATCTTCACGAAATTTTGCCTGTAGAATGGGTTCTGGCCAATGAAGATCGCTATTGTTTATATTCCATTTGAGCTGGAGCATTCTCATTCATTCGCACAACATGGCCTAGCCATCGTAGTCGCTGCAGCTCAATACGACTATGTCGATGTCCGCGTGTAAATTGTAAAGCTCATGGATTCATTCGACGCCGATATTCACCGTCGACGCAGATCGGCCCGTAGATCTTTCGGAGAATTTTTCTTTCAAACACACCAAGACCTGCTCATCTGCTTGCGCAAGTACCCATGCTTCAGATCCATATAACAGCTCGGGTAGTATCAGCGTCTTGTAAAGTGTGAGTTTGGGAGGTGGCCTTGTTTCTAAACTGCTTACTTAGACCATAGTAGCATCTGTTGGCCATCACAATCCTTCTCCGAATTTCAAATCTGATGTCATTCGTTTTATTTATGGCGGTACCAAGGAATATAAAATATTTAACTACCTCGAAGCTGTAGTTATCAAGTTCCACAGTTGATCCGAGTCTACTGGACGCCTTGTGCGTTGATACCATCAGCTTGGTCTTCTCGCCGTTTACTGCCAGACCCACTTTGGCAGACTCCTTTTCAATTTGTTCAAAGGTGGCTGTTACCGCTAGCAATGTTCCACCATTATATCGATGTCATCGGCGTAGGCGAGTAACATGTGTTGTTTGGTGTACAGAGTGCCATTTCTGTTCACATTTGCGTCTCGTATGACCTTTTCCAGCTGGATATTAAAAAGATCACACGACAAACTGTCACCTTGCCGGAATCCTCGTTCGGTATTGAAGGGCTCCGATAGGTCCTTGAACTGCTGATCTTGTGCGAGTTAAAGTTATTCTGCATAGCCGTATTAATTTTGCAGGAATGCCGAACGTAGACATGGTTTTAAACACCTCTAAACGGATAGGGCTGTCGAATGCAGCTTTAGAACCGCCTAAAAGGTGGTATGTGTCTATGTGTTTTTCGTGGGTCTTTTCCAGGATTTGGCGCAGAGTGAAAATCTGGTCAATGGTCTGAAGACGCATTGGTATGGTCCAATGATGTCATTGACCATTGGCTTCAGTCGTTCATACAGCACACTGGATAGCACTTTATATGCGATGGGAAGAAGGCTTATTCCTCTAACTCCATCATAAAAGTTATTAAAAATGTATTCTAAAATTTCTAGATACCCCACGTTGGGCGCCACATTTATTCTTTAACTTTATATCTCTATAATAATTTAATTAATTTCAATTTCACATCAATCAACATAAATGCGTAATATTCATTTGAAAATATAGCGACACAAACCTTCAAACCTAATTGCTGATATTATTCTAAAAAAAAAACACAAAAATCTCACGGAAATTGTTATTCCTAATAATTGCCTCTGTAAATCTCTACACTTGACTTAACTTTTTCCGAAACATGTTATTAACTGAAAACATAAGTTTTCAGATTAGTATTGTAAACTGTAATTGTCAGTATTGTGTTTGGTTTATTACTGATATTTAAAATTTAAACTATAATTTTAGAGGCTGTAATGGGATGACAATGAAAATTGATTTTATTGTTAATTGAAAAAAAAAATATTTGCGAAAATGAAAAAAAATGAAATTTTTAATTGCAGAACCCAACGAAGGTCTTTTTATTAAATGAAAAGAAATTTGGTGAAATTTATGAAAAATGAAATTTTTTCTTAAACATTAAGCTCGAGTAGCTAGCTGTATCCAAAAAAAAAATCCGAAACCCCTTTTTGATTGCCAATACCATTACCCAGTCGGCCAAAGATAATCACCTATCTCAAACTATTTTGGAAAAGTGTGGCCAACATAAAAAAACATTCGCTTTTTTATTTATTTTATTCAGTGATACCATTGATGGGGCCGCCTTAGACTCTGTCCAGGAAATGATAGCCAATTAAATAAAAGTATTTTTGTTTTCGGTGGAGATTTTATTTTAATTCATCTCAGGTTGTTCCAACAACAGGTTCCAGTTTTCTATTGAGGTTTGAATTCATTCTATGTTTTCTTTTTTGTTTGATTTCATTCATAAGTTGGGTTTTATTTCTGGTGTCTGTCTATCATTGTGTAAAAATGTATGTCAGTTATTCTCATTATCCACATCTTCACAATCTTCGTTATTATCCCCCCTACCATCATTCCACACCATAGTTGCGGCAGCAGCATCGGCAGCCAGTCTTTCGTTAATCTTAAATTGTTTTGGTAATTATCTGAATTCATTGTTACTCTAATTGTTGTTATTTTCTGTTGTTTTTGTAATTTTGAAAATTTGTCTTCTTCGTTTCTTTGTTGTTGTATTTTTTTTTTTTTTTTTTTTTGTATATTCTTTGATGGCCTTAGGGTTAATTACACTACACGAGAAAACTACCAGTTTTACACATCACTCGGCTCGTCCTCAGCTCATCTTATCTCCTCTCCTCTTGGCTCATCACATCATCTGGTCGTCTTGATTACATTTTAAAAATATTTTATTGTTTGACAGACACACATCTCCGCTTTTCGGAATCTATTCCGCATACAAACATCCCCTTTGGTTTGGGGTTAATGACATTTTAATACAGTGGATGATAGTTGCTACATACGTGTCTGATGTTTTGGCCTGAAGAGCCAGAAAAGGAAATGGGCGTATATCTTAACTAGACTAAGACGGACTGAGGATTGTGAAAAAACGATATTTCAGTTAAGGGATTTAAACGGACATTCCTATGAAAAAATATTTTTTTTTAAGGCCGAAAAACTATGATTTTTAAAACAAAAATTTTCCAGTGGGAGGACATTTTCCTGTTGGAAAATATTTATGAAAAAAAAACACTTAAGGGGACCCCCCCCCCCCCATTCTCGGGGTCAAAAATTTTGTTTATATAATTCGAATCTACACTAATTACAGAATGTCCCTACAAATTTTCAAATGAAAATCTCAAGAACTCTTGAAGATATAGCCGATTTATTGTGTCAGCATCAAGTGACGGCTGAAGGGCTTCTCAAACTTTAAACGCGTCTTTCTCTAAACATTTTTTTGCGAATGGCGGGCACGATAACTCAAAAGCTAATAACCCAATCGATTCCAAATTTTTACACGTTTCTCTGTGAGTGTATAGCTATCGTATGAACTAGGATAAAGCCAATCGGTGAAGATCTTCCTTATTTTTTAACTTTGGTTTTTGGTCGAAAATTGGCGATTTTCCAAAAATATTTTTTCAAAGGTCCGCCATTTTGTTAATTTTAGAGCGAAGTCAATAATCCTTGTTCATACGAGAGCCAGACATGTACTCTTTCTATTACCGTTGGAATTTTCGGATTCCGATGCTCCAGTGAGGAGTTATCATGCCCGCCATCAAAAATAAGGACTTTCTTTAATTACAAAAAACAACAACAAAACAACAACAAACATTTTTTGTAAATAAATTAAATAAAATTTAAATTTTTCTTCTATTTTAAATCTTCAATTATATATGTGTAAAGTTACAAACCTTAACAAGCATTGGTACTGATTTACCAGCCCATTGAAAATCTTGAAAAATTAAAATCGAGAATGGGGGGGTTCCCTTAAATGAAAAAAAAAATTAGAAATAAAATTTATAAATTGTGTTATAAAACAATGTTTTTAAATTTAATAAAATATTGAGAACTTAGAGAACTGATGAGAATTTTTTGCGAAATCCGAAACCTTCCCGATTTAAAATGCAGATTGTTTTAATTTAAAAAAAAAAAAATTAAATCCTGTAGCGGATAGACATGGGTCTGTTTTCTTTCTACATGATCGCTTAAAAAAATTGTATAAGAAAAAGTAATTACCAATAGGAAACATTTAAATTTATATTTGGAAACAGAACATTTTGGCTTTAAAACAGGGCTGTCCACACTAATACATTCAAGTTTTGTGATTGTATTTGTTTGAAATACAAAAATTTCAAAATTTTTGTTTCTATGTCATATACTGTGAGAAATTTTGTAAAAATATTATTTTCAAATTTTAGGGAAGAAATCTACTTAATTATAGCTGTTGATGATACATTTTCCCATATAAAGATATATTTGTTTCTGTTTTGCCCTCCCGGCCACATATTTCGACTTGTTCCGAACTAATGTTTGTCAAAAATATCCCCATTTTTTCGGTGTACTGTATGAAAACAAAAAGAAATGAATGACAATTTTGAAAATATTTTTTATTTTCAAATGTTTCTCTTTTATAATTGTATGTGTGAGCAATTTGACATACACCGACAGCCCATGGGACCTATTTTGGGCACTGCTGCTTTAAAATCAAAATATATTTAAACATTTTTTTTAATTTAAAATTATCTTTTACTAATTTTATAAATTATATTTCTTTTTTCTATTTTTTTCCAGGCCTTAAATGGTTTTCTTATGATCCTCACCTGTGATGGTGAAGTGTTTTTTGCCACACACAGTATAGAAAGTTATCTGGGGTTTCATCAGGTAAGTTAGAATCCTAAAAAATATTAAATGAAATACGGTCCCTATAATGCATTTATATTCTACAAAAAATATCCTTTGAACATCAACATTTTTGAACAGATATTTTTCAAAAAATGTCTTTTTAGAAAATAAAATATTGGACTCTACTTTGATCTAACACATGTAATTGGTCATCCATAGACCTCCCGAAATATTCTTGAAAATATATGTCCTCAATACAGTCGACTCCGATTTACTGAAACGGAAAAAAATGTGGATGTTTATTTCAGTTATACGATGTTTTCACTTAAGCGGTGTTCGGGTAACTGAAAATAATTTCAGTTATCCGGAACGGTATTGTTTGAGTTTTCTTTTTTTAATTTTCCAACTGGTTTTAAACGTTTTGCCGGACGAACCTAACGTTATTCAACGTCAAATTTATATATACTTGACACACATTCCATACGTCGAAAAAAAGTATTTGCTGACATATATCTGTTAGGATGGGCTTTGAAAATGTGTATTCCTCATTGAAGATACTCTGTCATTATCATCCATTCTCATGACATTCAGTAATGCGGAGTAATTTGAAAGGCAATTGCAATATTTGACTCCAAACCTATTTCAGTTATCCGATATTTTCAGTTATGCAAAGTTTCACTTATGAGAAATAAATTGTGGGCGATTAACATAAAACGTAATTGTGCAAGAAATCTATTTCACTTATCCGATATTTTTCAGTTAAGCGTCTTACAGTAAAGCGGAGTCGACTGTAGTTCTCAAAAGTAGACTTAAAAATTGGTATTTAAAAAACTACCGTTCTTACTGTACTGGATTAAAAAAATGTGTTAAAAAATCCCCGCCTTTTTAATACTTGAAAAAAATTACATACATACCTAGCAGGTTCGGGACAGAACATTTGTTCCATAAACCTAACTTAAAAAACCGCAGTTTTTCCAATTTGAAAGACCATGATTTGATATGTTGTCCTCCTCTTGATCTTTCCATCGAATTTGTGGCATTCCCCTTCTGTTTGAACTATCAGTAGGGTCGCTTTTATATGCCTTTTGAAATGGGGCATCCTCATTCATTCGCACAACATGACCTAGCCACCGTAGTTGCTGCAGCTCGATACGACTGATTATGTAGATGTCCTTGTATAAATGGCAAATCTCGTGGTTCATTCGACGCCGATATTCACCGTCGACGCAGTTCGTGCCGTAGATCTTTCGGAGAATTTTTCTCTCAAACACTCAAAGAGCTGCATCATCTGCTAGCGCAAGTACCCATGATTCTGATGTGATCAGCCTTTTGAGCTGGGGCATTCTCATTCATCCGCACAACATGACCTAGCCACCGTAGTCGCTGCAGCTCAATATGACTGACTATGTCGATGTCCGCGTATAAATGGTAAAGCTCGTGGTTCATTCGACGCCGATATTCACCGTCGACGCAGATCGGCCCGTAGATCTTTCGGAGAATTTTTCTTTCAAACACCCCAAGAGCTGCCTCATCTGCATGCGCAAGTACCCATGCTTCTGATCCATATAATAGCACGAGTAGTATCAGCGTCTTGTAAAGTGTGAGTTTGGTCTGGCGGGATGTGGCCTTGTTTGCTTACTTAGACCATAGTAGCATCTGTTGGCCATCACAATCCTTCTCCGAATTTCAAAACTTATGTCATTCGTTTTATTTATGGCGGTACCAAGGTATATAAAGTCATTAACTACCTCGAAGCTGTAGTTCTCAAGTTCCACAGTTGGTCCGAGTCTACTGGACGTCTTGCGCGTTGATACCATCAGCTTGGTCTTCTCGCCGTTTACTGCCAGACCCACTTTGGCAGACTCCTTTTCAATTTGTTCAAAGGTGGCTGTTACCGCTCGCAATGTTCGACCCATTATATCGATGTCATCGGCGTAGGCGAGTAACATGTGTTGTTTGGTGTACAGAGTGCCATTTCTGTTCACCTTTGCGTCTCGTATGACCTTTTCCAGTAGGATGTTAAAAAGATCACACGACAAACTGTCACCTTGTCTGAATCCTCGTTCGGTATTGAAGGGCTCCGATAGGTCCTTTCCTACTTTAACAGCTGACCTTGTGCCACTTAAAGTTATCCTGCATAGCAGTATTAATTTTGCAGGAATGCCGAACGCAGACATGGCTTTAAACACCTCTGAACGGATAGGGCTGTCGAATGCGGCTTTATAGTCGACAAATAGGTGATATGTGTCGATGTGTTTTTCGTGGGTCTTTTCCAGGATTTGGCGCAGAGTGAAGATCTGGTCAATGGTGGATTTGCCAGGTCTGAAGCCGCATTGGTATGGTCCGATGATGTCATTGACCATTGGCTTCAATCGTTCACACAGCACACTGGATAGCACTTTATATGCGATGGGAAGGAGACTTATTCCTCTATAGTTGGCACATATTGTCTTGTCTCTTTTTTTGTGCACGGGACACAGAATGCTGAGGTTCCAATCATTGGGCATGCATTCATCTAGCTAAATTGTAGTAATCAGCTGGTGCATGCTCCTGACCAGCATCTGGCCACCAGTATTGAATAGTTCGGCTGGTAACCCATCGGCTTCTGCTGCTTTGTTGTTCTTGAACCGATTAATTCCTTTTATGACCTCATCTTGGCTAGGTGGTATACACTCTATACCATCATCTCTTATTGGTTCTGGGGTAACTTCTTCAACGCCACCATTTGATACCAGAAGCTTTTCAAAATGCTCCTTCCAGATCCTCAGCACGCTGTCTGTATCTGTCACCATGTTTCCTTCTTCATCTCTACAGGAGGATGTGCCTGCACCAAAGCCTTCGGTTTGGTGTTTTACTCGTTGGTAAAATTTCCGGACTTTATTCTGACTCCTGTACATCTCGATTTGCTCACGATCACGTTTTTCTTCTTCTTTCTTCTTTTTTCTGAAAACACGTTTCTCATCTCTCCTTTTCTCCCGATAATTCCCCATCACGTCACGTGTTGCTACTGTCTGCAGGGTTGCACTAAACGCTGTGTTTTTCATATCAGTAGCATTACGACACTCCTGATCGTACCATGGGTTTCTTGGTGGTGGCTTTTGGTACCCAAGTGTTGCTTTTGCTGCAGTTTGTAGGGAGTGGGCAATTCTTTGCCATTGTGCACATATAATATTATCGGGACAAGAAGTGTTTTCTTCAAGCAGAAGGGTAAGTTGAGCGGAGTAGGCTACTGCTATCTGTTGTATTTGCAGCTTTTCGATGTCGAGTTTCCGTTTTGTGTTAGATCGCACCTTTGCTGCTACATTAAGACGGGTGCGTACCTTGGCTGCCACAAGGTAATGGCCCGAATCGATATTCGCTCCTCGGATCGATCGGACGTCTAAAACACTGGATGAATGCCTTCCGTCTTTCACAACATGATCAATTTGATTTCTTGTTGCTTGATCAGGAGAGATCCAAGTGGCTTTGTGTATATCGAGATGCTTGAATCTGGTGCTGCTTCCAAATGATATTCTTAAAAAAAATCCCAGTTGTAATAGTTCTTCAGAAAGTATTTTTTTGTATTTTTATTAATCCCTCAAAATTTTTCTTTATAAAAAATCCATTCAGTATAAAAAATCTATGTAAAATGTCACATTTTTCTAGGTAACAATTGATTCAAGTTTTACCGCCTAACCTACATACATAGATACGTATGTTTGTATAATAATGAATATGAAATCAAATATGATTAATCCTTCGTTTGTAACCTAAAACAGAGCTTCCCATCAAATCAAATCTAAAATCGTTTCATACTACACAACCTGTTATGAATGCATTCAAATTCTCACATAGGTTGTATTACAGAAAAGAGACTAAGTCCATAATTTGAAAAATCAAAACAACAACAAAACCCTCAAAATGTGCCTTCCTTTAACCATTAAAATCAATTGGAAGAAAATATTTTTCTGTTTTTAATTTTCTTGTAAATTTCTCATCCTTGGACTTAACCCATTTTCCCTTAATAATCCCCATTCCTCACTATCTTCCATGTATCTCCTGTTAGTTTGTTTGTTTTCATTGTTGTTATTGCTGGCAATAAATAATAAATCAGCACCGAATTCAAGAATACAGCGGGAGTATTGCGCAATCGCACACAATCGTTTGCCGCCTAAATATGTGACTGTGCGATGTGCCTCTTAGTGTCTCAATGACTACCTTCGCAGCTTATTTTCCCCACTGTCATATGTAGTGTGTATTTCTACCAATGATCACAACCAGGGTGATCATTTGGATCACTTGCTCACTGCAGCATCGCTTCCTTTTGTGTGTGTGGTGTGGCCGTTAAACTGTTTGCCAATAATATTGATGGCCTTACGGCAGCTATGTTCATGTTATGTTGTATTCATCGATATATTTCGATGTGTATGATTGTCTGTCCATTTGTTTGTTTTTATTATTTACATACAACAACCACAACAATATCATTAACTTGTTTTCTGATTCTGAGTTATGAAATTATGAGAATACAACAGGAAAAAGAAGGGGGTAAAAAACTGTGAGCTTTTGGGGGTCAGTTGAAAAATTTGTGGGGTAAATTTATTTTTTTGGGGGCCCTCGGAAGATCAGGAGTACCTTTCACTTGAAGCCATTTGGTTTTTTAGAGGAGGTCTATTTTAGTCAGCGTTTAATTAGTAGTCTTCTCAAGGTTTTGCAGTAAGTCTTTTAAGACGAATTTTGAGCGTTCTTTAGACTTTTCCTGAAGCCTATTCTATAAGAAGATCTATCTACTATAAGAAGGTTCGCTCCAGAATTCATTAGGAATCCTTATTTGGCTCTATATGGAAAATTCATTCAGACTTCTGTAGTAAAGCCTATTCAGTCTTTTGTAGATAGATCTGTTCATCCTTCTATAGATAGACTTCTTCATTCTTCTTACATAAATAGTGGGTCTATATCAGCAACGTACACAGGATTTCATTTCGGGGGGGGCCCGGTAGTACAAAATGAAAAAATTCGCTGTTGCAAACATAAATTTACTGTGAAAAAAAATCATTTCGGGGGGCCCGGGCCCCTCGGGCCGCCCCCCTGTTATTCAATGGGCTATAGGAAAGATATTCAGGATACAATAGGTTTTCTATAACAAATTAAGCCATCTATTAGATGGCTATTAGAATGCTGGATATATTCGTTAGAAAGCCTAATTTAGCCTTCTATAGATATAATCAATCTGCTATTCAGATTTCCATAGGACGGTCTATTCAGTCTTCTATAGATAGAATGATTAATGATCTATAGAAGGATGAAGGCTATATAGAAGGATGGAAAAACATCTATAGATAGGATGAGTCAGCGTTCCATAGATAGACTATCTATAGGAAGGCCTATGTAATTTTCTATTCAGCCTATTCAGCATTCTATTGTAATGCTTTATCAGTCTCCTACAGGAGGGCTCCATAAGTCTCCTATATGAAGTCTCTATGACCTTACTCGTATAGGAAGCTTATATAACTCTTTATAGGGAGCATATTCAGCCATCTACTGGAAGGTATTTCTATCTTCTAAAGGAAAGTCTTCTATTGGAAGCCTACTCTATAGGAAAACATATTCAGATTACTAGTATACCCTTAGTTCAGGAATCTATACTAACTCCTACAGAAAGGCTATAGAGAAGACTGTTATGTTCTTAGTTCGAAATATATTTCGTTTTCTAAAGGAAATCTATTCAGCCTTCTCCACGAAGGCTATTCAGACTTTGGTAGGAAGTCTAATTTTCTTGCCATATAATGGCCTCTACAACCTTCTGTAGGAAGCACTTTTTACCCTTCAATAGGAAGACTCATTTGAAAATGCCTTCTCAGACTTCTACAGGAAGTTTATACAGTCCTCTAAAAAGGTCTCTTCTATGAGGGAGACCACCTCATAGAGGAAAGCTATTCACCATCCTTCCATATATATATATATATATATACATATATCCTCAGTCTCCCTTATAGAAGAGTAGATAAAGTCTTCGTATGGAAATCTAAGTACCCTTCTTATTATATCTTAGAAATATAATTGCAATAAATGTAAGTCCCATAGAAGGCCCTTTGGAAAGTCTTTTAAAATAGGAGGCGCATAAGATCACATAAGAAGAGAAGACCCCTTAGAAGGACCAAAAACTTCTTTAGGAGTTAAGGTAGCCTTAGAGGACGTCTTGTATAAATATACGATCTATTTATATGTCTTCTGTACTTAAAATACAACTAAGGACGTCTTCGGAAGATAAGAATTACCCTAGGAGAACTTTTACAAAGAGGAGACTCTTTAAGATGACCCAACAGAAAACGAAGACCCCTCAGAATGTCTGCTAAGGACAGAAAACCAATTACAAGAGATTTAGGAATTCTCCCTGAGATGAAAGACCCCTTTTTAGGTCTTCTGAAAGTAGGAGGGCTCCAAAAAAAGGAAGCACTTTTTACCCTTCAATAGGAAGACTCATTTGAAAATACCTACTCAGACTTCTACAGGAAGTTTATACAGCCTTCTAAAAAGGTCCCTTCTATGAGGCAGACCACCTCATAGAAGAAAGGTACTCACCATCCTTCGTAATATATATAAAGAGTGATTTGTTAAGAGCTATTCACCAAAGCAAAGAGCTTAATAACTTTTTAAAAAAAAAAAAACGCATAAAATTTGCAAAATCTCATCGGTTCTTTATTTGAAACGTTAGATTGGTCCATGACATTTACTTTTTGAAGATAATTTCATTTAAATGTTGACCGCGGCTGCGTCTTAGGTGGTCCATTCGGAAAGTCCAATTTTGGGCAACTTTTTCGAGCATTTCGGCCGGAATAGCCCGAATTTCTTCGGAAATGTTGTCTTCCAAAGCTGGAATAGTTGCTGGCTTATTTCTGTAGACTTTAGACTTGACGTAGCCCCACAAAAAATAGTCTAAAGGCGTAAAATCGCATGATCATGGTGGCCAACTTACCGGTCCATTTCTTGAGATGAATTGTTCTCCGAAGTTTTCCCTCAAAATGGCCATAGAATCGCGAGCTGTGTGGCATGTAGCGCCATCTTGTTGAAACCACATGTCAACCAAGTTCAGTTCTTCCATTTTTGGCAACAAAAAGTTTGTTAGCATCGAACGATAGCGATCGCCATTCACCGTAACGTTGCGTCCAACAGCATCTTTGAAAAAATACGGTCCAATGATTCCACCAGCGTACAAACCACACCAAACAGTGCATTTTTCGGGATGCATGGGCAGTTCTTGAACGGCTTCTGGTTGCTCTTCACTCCAAATGCGGCAATTTTGCTTATTTACGTAGCCATTCAACCAGAAATGAGCCTCATCACTGAACAAAATTTGTCGATAAAAAAACGGATTTTCTGCAAACTTTTCTAGGGCCCATTCACTGAAAATTCGACGTTGTGGCATATCGTTCGGCTTCAGTTCTTGCACGAGCTGTATTTTATACAGTTTTACACCAAGATCTTTGCGTAAAATCTTCCATGTGGTCGAATAACACAAACCCAATTGCTGCGAACGGCGACGAATCGACATTTCACGGTCTTCAGCAACACTCTCAGAAACAGACGCCATATTCTCTTCTGTACGCACTGTACGCATTCGTGTGGTTGGTTTAATGTCCAATAAAGTAAACTGAGTGCGAGTATTTGCAATTATTTGTTTCATTTCATTAACCCAAGAACATTTACACAGATTCACCAGAAACCCAAACTGCCAAAAGGCCTATATATAAGTTGGTCTCCCTTATAGAAGAGACATTTTTAGAGAACTGTATAAACTTCCTATAGATTCAGCCTTTAGTAGGAAACACATTTTACCCTTCAATAGGAAGACTGCTCATCCTTCATTTGAAAATGCCTACTCAGACTTCTATGGGAAGGTTATACAGTCCTCTGAAAGAAGTTATCCTCTATAAGGGGGAACGCTTATTATAAGAAAGCTACCCATCATCCTTCGTAATATACCCTATAGTAGGATATTTGCAATTATTATTTCATTTCATTAACCCAAGAACATTTACACATCTTCATACCAACCTCCCCATATATCTTCCTCCTCAGTCCACATCCATCCAACACAATTAGTTTGTATTTTATTCAAAGAACCAACGAAATAAAAAAACAACAACAACATAACCCTGCCAACAGTCTAAGATTTCTAACCAAAAGAAGTTGGTTGGTTAGCTGACTGGCTGGTTAATGGGTAAAGACTTCTTTGGTTGGTGCTAAAAACTTCTTCTATTTCTTCTTCGCTACTTTGTTTTTTGCATTGCTCTGCTCTAAAAAGCAAAAACAACAAAAGCAACAACAACAACAATAAATACTTGAACACAACATTTTTAATTGAGATACCAAAGTGGGCGTAACTATTCTTTGCCGTTTTACACATTTACAACAACAACTTCTTCGAACAAAATTTTATTTTCGAGAAGCAGCAGAAGAAGAAGATACACCGCGATTGCTATTGTAATGCCAGCGCAGCGAAAGAAAACGAAGTCGAAGTTGTAGTAGTAGTTGTTGTGGGTATGTCTGTCTGTCAGTTGGCGAATGCTATGTCTCTATCTCATTGCCTTTTTCAATATTGGCTGAGGAGAAAGAAGTGCAAAGAGTCGGGTATGGAGCCAAAGCAGATGTAGAGCTCACATATGTGCTGTTCGTAGTCCAGTTAATCTACAACACGTTCCAATACAAATATTGGCAGTAGTATTGCCTTGTTGTTTTTGTTTCAATTGAAACAATAAAAAAACATCTTCTTGACCAAATGTACTCCAATTCCAGGAGGGAATTCAATCGGTGGTGTTGTTGTTGCTGGTGCTGTGGTAGGATTATGCGCTGGACCATAAACAGAACATACATGTATGTGCTACATATGGAGATGCAATTGCAGTTTGGATTCGAAGGTCTCTTCTCTGCTGCTGTAGTACGGCACAAAGTATCCACATATGTCCAACAACATTTCTTCGGTGTGTGTTGTTCATCCTGATGATGATAATGTTATGGTGGTGTAGTACACCAAAACCTTAACCCGATTTCTGGGTTATTTGTGATAATGTTAAGGATGGCGATGATGATGAGGAAGACGATGATATGTATGCTTGTAATATTAGTTATTGTTAAACAAACAACACCGACAACACAATTCATATATAATTCTCAAATCATCTTGAGATCAGTAGCGAAGTACCCAGTAGGAAAAGCAGAATACTTCAGAGGTAGAATATTCTTACTGAATTCTATAGGAAATATCTATCAATAAAAAGCATATGTAAGCCGTTCTCAAAAGAACTGAATTACTACCCTCAACATGGCCCTTCTCTCGAAAGCTGTAGCGAAAGCTATCGAAGACTGTAGAGTCATCTTATTGAAGGTTTATAAGGTTTTCCTATTGGCGACTAAAGAGTATTCGTATAGAAGGCTTATGATCTATAGAAGGCTGAATAAGCATACCTATAAAAAAGCAGGATGGGGCATTGACACGTTCTATCGGAAAATAATTTATTCTTTATATAAGGCGTATTAACCTTCAAGCAGAAAGCTTATACGTTTTCCTATAAAAGACTGAATATCCTTCCTATTTTAGGCTGAATATGCTTCTCGTAGTATCCTTTTTCTAGAAAGTAGATAAAGACTTTGTATGGAAATCTGAGTACCCTTCTTATTATATCTTAGAAATATAATTGCTAAGTCCCATAGAAGACCCTTTGGAAAGTCTTTTAAACGTAGGAGGCACATAAGAAGGTCACATAGAAAGAGAAGGACCATAGTAGGACCAAAAAAGTCTTAAGGAGATTAGGTAGCCTCAGAGGACGTTTTGTATAAATGTACGACCTATTTATATGTCCTCTGTAAATTTTTGGAGATTAGGTAGTCTCAGAGGACGTCTTGAATAAATATACGATCTATTTATATGTCCTCTGTACTCAAAATACAACTAAGATAGGAATTACCCTAGGAGAACTTTTACAAGTAGTAGACTCTTTAGGAAGACCACCCATAGAAGACCCTTTGGAAAATCTTTTAGGACAGGAGGCACATAAGTAGGTCACATAAGAAGAGATGAAGCTTTGGGAGGACTAAACAAGTCTTTAGGAAGTTAGGTAGCCTCAAAGGACGTTTTGTATAAATATAAGACCTATTCATATGTCTTTTGTACTTAAAATACAACTTAGAACGTCTTCGGATAATAGGAATTACCATAGGAGAACTTTTACAAATGGGAGACTCTTTAGGAAGACCTCCCAGGAAACGAAGACCCCTCAGAATGCTTGCTGAAGACAGAAGAACCGTTAGGAGAGATTTAGGAATTCTCCCCGAAATAAAAAGACCTCTTATAAGGTCTTCTGAACAATAGGAGGGCTACCAAAAAGAGTAAACACATTAGGAGGATTAGAAGGATCTTCTAGAAGAGTCAGTAGATTTCATATAGACCTCCAGTAGATCTTCTGTACAAAGAAAGAAAAAGAACCAAAGGCACTCACAAAATTCGATATATTAGAATGTCTTCTAAAAAATAAAGGCCGATAGAAGATAATTTATGGAGTCTTTTAGAACCCTTAGAAGGCCATGGAAGCCCTTTAGGAAGTCCTCTAAAAAGAAGATAGGTATCCCAGTAACTGAAGAAGACCACTTCTAAGGGTAGTAGACCTTTAGTATACCTTCTGAAAACGCCCAGTATATTTGTTTTCAAAATGTAAATTTGTTGTTTCCCAAAAAATCTCTTTTTTGAGACCACAATTATTATATCGAAAGGCTAATAAGGGGCCCTGGTGAAAGAAAATCGCTTTAGCAGATTGTCTCAAAACTTGAAATAGAGCTTCTGTAAAAAGAAATCATCTTTGAAGTCTAAACGACATTTTTATATGACCCCTTCGTGGTCTTCAATGTCTAGAAGACCTCCTAAAGGATCTTATATTTTTAGAAGACCTCAAAGTGATCTTATACTTGCCTTCTATTTTAAGGCTTCCTAAGGGTTCTCATATTTATAGAATACATATTAAATGGTCTTTTGACTATAGAAAATTTTCAGAATGCCACAATGTAACACAACAATTTTTTTGTTGCCAGCAAAATTCCGATTTTCTTTGCTAACGCAATTATTACAAATTTAGGGTCTCTTCAATTCATCTATGCCGATCTTCCTCTTTTTCGATTATTTAATCAAACATTCAACCTTTGCTTTGTACACCGATCAACATGAGACCTCCTTCTTGTAAATTTATATATCTCAATTTTTGTCGGTGGCTACCTGTAGAGTACAGTAAGAATAAGAACAAGATCTCACATACACACACACACACACACCAAGAAAACAAAAAGAGGAGATTCCCCAACAAAAACAAAAAAAAAAACAACAAATGAAATGAAATTTCAATTTAAGTTTTTGCAATGATTTATAAACACCGAAGAAGAAAAAAAATACGCCAAAAACAAATACAAAAATCAATAAAGGTGATCAAGCAGCAGCAGCGGAGCTTACGCAAAAAGGTGTTTCCAAACCGTTGCAGTTCACTAACCCCATATAAAAAAGAAACACTTGCACTTGTTGTTTTAATTTCAATGTTTTCCCTCTACACTTCTATATTTTTGCTATCGTTTTAATGTTTTCTTCCTCAAAATGTTCTCTCATTCTTCTCCCCTTCTCTTAATTTCAATACGTTCTGATTTTAATTTTGTTTCTTTTCCTCTCTTCTTTTTCAGTCTGACATTGTCCACCAATCTGTCTATGAGCTGGTCCACTCCGAAGATCGTGAAGAGTTGCAACGTCAGCTGCTGTGGAATTCCTTTTTACCCGCTGATATGTCCAGTATGCAATTGGCAGAGACATTGGCGCCCGATAAGGCTCTCTATTTGGAGCGCAGCTTCACAGTGCGGTTTCGTTGCCTTCTTGACAATACATCGGGTTTCTTACGTTTGGATATACGGGGGCGTATAAAAATTCTGCATGGACAAAATCGTAAAACTGAAGAACCTCCATTGGCGCTATTTGCCTACTGTACGCCATTTGGTCCCCCGAGTCTACTGGAGATTCCTCACAAGGAGAATATGTTTAAATCGAAACATAAGCTGGATTTCTCATTGGTTTCGATGGATCAAAGGTAAGGGAGGGGATTTTATTTTGGGAAGTGGAAATTTTATTTTTTAATTATTTGTTGTTGTTGTTTTTTATTTTCAGAGGCAAACACATTTTGGGTTATAGCGATGCTGAACTAGTCAATATGGGTGGTTATGATCTGGTGCACTATGATGACTTGGCCTATGTGGCAAGTGCCCATCAGGAACGTAAGTAACACCCAGAATTCAAATGTATATATTTGGTCTTAAGAGGATGTATGTGGTCTCCTATAGACAGAAGTAACCTAAGAAGGCATTCTTAAGAAAAACGACTCCTCAAGAGGTCATTTATAGATCCAAGGAGGTCTTCTACAGACTAAATTTCAGTCGGAAGGTTGTTAGAAGGTCTTCGATTGATTGAAGACCCTTCAGGTGATCTTTTGACTCCTCTATAGGTTTGCTATAGATAGAATAACGCTGTGGGGATATTTTATGTATGGAGAACCTCTTCTGAGGGCCTTCTATAAATGGAAGATTTTCTAAGGGGTATTCGATCTCCAGATAAGCATTTAAGAAGTTTACTCTACAAGGAAAACGAGACAGATTTTAAATTTCTAAAATAACTTAAATGATCCTGTATATATGGAATACCTTATAGGCGGTCTTAAATTTTAAAAGGCCCCTACAGGTTATCCTATAACAGAAGTCCTACAGAATACCACCTACAAGGGTTTATATTTATAAAAAGCCCCCTGAGGGGCATTCGAGGAAGTTCAAATGTATCTCCATTTACAGAAGACATCCTAATGATTTATTTTTTATTTTTAGAAGACCTCTATCTGTTTTCAGATGTCCTTTTAGGGGAGTCTTCTTCTTATTGAAGGCCTAAAAAGTCTCCTGTTTATAGAAGACTTCCTAAGTTGTCTACTAGTTATAGAAGGTTTCCTTAGAAGACCTCCCAGGGGTATTCATTCGGAGAAGCCTGCTATTATTTGACGAATTTTAGAAGACCTTCTAAAAGGGCCTTCTGTATCTCTAAGACATCATAATGGGTCTTCTATTTGTAGAAGGCCTATTAGGGTTTTATATGTACAGAGGACCATCTTACAGAAGATCTCATTAGGGGACTTCCTAGAGTGTGCTTTTTAAAGAAGTCCATAAAGGAATTATAGAAGACCTTCTGCGGGACTTTTAATTTATAGAAAACCTTATCAAAGCGGTCTTCGGTTTATAGAAGAGTTCCTATGGGGGTCTTCAATTTTGACATGGGTTCATCTACTTTTAAACGACCCTCTTCTATACATAGGAGACTTACTAAGGCGTCTTATGTTTACGGAATACTTTTAAGGAACCTCCTAATTTATATTTCTCGAATACCTTCTAAGGGTTCCCATTTTTTTTTCTAAGTAGTCTTCGTTCTATAGATAATCTCCTTAATTCATATATGTCTATGAAATAACACCATAGGGGAATTCTATCGAATACCTCCTTAAATATATAATTTTTGGGTAACCATCTGAGGGGCTTTGCATTTTTAGCAGATCTTCTAAAGGGTCTCCTATAGAAATAAAATCTTAAGAGGTCTATAGAAGAGCATCTGAGTTATCATCTACTTACAGAAAACCTTCGGAGAGCCTTCAATATATCGGAGACATTCTGAATACCCTTCCTCTTATGTAATACCTCTTGAGGGTTATTTTTCGTCTGTCGACCTCCAGAGAAGTCTATATTAGAGCTTTTAAAGATTCTCCATTGCATAGAACTCCTGCTGACCTCGAATATTCATCTCTTTGCAGTTCTTAAAACTGGTGCTTCCGGCATGATTGCCTACCGATACCAAAAGAAGGACGGTGAATGGCAGTGGCTGCAGACCAGGTGAGTTTTCCCCCTCCGTTTTTTCTATTTGTTTTCCATTTTTAATACCCATTCCCTCTCTATTCTTCCTCTTAGCTCCCGTTTAGTTTATAAAAATTCCAAACCCGATTTTGTCATTTGCACCCATCGTGTGCTGATGGATGAAGAAGGTTTCGATTTACTGGGCAAACGGACAATGGATTTCAAGGTTAGCTATTTAGATACGGGTTTGGCTTCGACATATTTCTCCGAGGCTGATCAATTGGTGGTGCCACCAAGTGGTTCACCAAATTCTCTACCACCTCCGGTGACACCAACCAGACCCAACAGGCGCTACAAGACCCAGCTGAGAGATTTCTTGTCAACCTGCCGTTCAAAACGTAAAATGCAGCAGCAGAACCAACAGGGTTCGCCACTGGGGCAGGTAAGTTCTACAGCCTCTAAAAAGGGATTTCAATTTAATTGACTACAAAAATAATTTGTTTCTAGGTCACCTCCCCTGCTCCCGTTGTGGAATATCTTCCAGATCCTGCTGCCGCGGTGGCAGCTGCCTATTCTAATTTAAATCCCATGTATACAACCTCGCCATATGCCACAGCGGCAGATAATATTTATATGGGCACTTCGGTGCATTCCACTAATTTCTATCCGGTTACCGAAAATCTCTTCCATCAATATCGTTTACAAGGTGTGGGTGGCTATTATGCCGACTATCATCATTCGGCGGCCCCGGCCTCTGCATATGTGGCCGCCAATGGTTTCCTGTCCTATGATGGCTATGCCATTACCTCCAAAGAAGAAAAATGGCAGGATACAGGGAAATATTATAGTGGTTATAGCAGTGGTTATGGTAGTCCCACATCTACGCCACAGGTAAGGAAGACATGAAACTTTATATTTGTCGATTTTAATTAATTATTTTTTCCCCTCTGTCGTTTAGCAAGTTCCTCTAAAAACGCCAAAGTCTTCTCCCCATGTCATGGAAGTTGTCTCCTGTTCATCGAATGGCCCCTCACCTGTCTCCGGTGCCATTGTCAATAATTTAAATAATCCGCACAGTGGTTCGACGTCGAACGGCCCAGCAGTTATCACACCCAAGGTTGAAATGGCCTCTCAGGACCAATACGAACGTCAAACTGTCCTCATGTGGGGTTCCCAGTCCAGTGGCATACCCATCAATACCATACAAGCTTCCAGCACTAATTCCGCCACAAATCATCGTCACCTCTCCAGCAATACGGAACGTTCTCCACAAACTACCCCCCTTTCGAATGGTCTCAGCTATGCCAATGATCCCTCAGAGGCTACGGCCAAATGGAATGGTTCCGCAAGCAAGGATAATAAAAGTGCTTCCACACCGGATAGTTATCAAATGCATCATGATGATTCAGGTCTTTATTCGGCCTCATCGCACACCACCTCGCCACAGCATCGTTTGAGTAGCAGTGGGAGCAGTTCAGGAGGAGCGGGAAGCGGTGGCTCTACTCTGGCCCATAATACGGTGGCTGAATCATCACTTTCGTCCAACACCACCACCACAGCACCACACACTCACAACAACACAATACACTCAAAGATTGTCTCAGGCAATACAACAACCGCAGCGGCGGCAGCACCACCACCTCCACATGCACCCTTGGCAACTGCAACTGTTAGCGATGGCTCTACATCCTCCTCTACTCTGCAACAAACCAATAGCCATACACATTTACAGAATACCGTTCATCAGCATCATACCTCACCATCATCGCATCCTGCCCATCCGCACCACCACCATCATCATCTACATGCGAATCATGGGGCAACAGCACATGCGCATTCTCAACAACCCTCTCAAAGCCATAGTGCGGCTGTTTCACCCCATCACCATCATCAGCAGCAGCAACAACAACATCATTCCCATTCAGCTCATCATCATCACCACCATCATCCTCATGCCGCACATCATCCCCATCATCATCATCACCACCATGCTGCGGGAACAGTGGTGGCCAGCAATCCAACAGCAACAACCCTTTCCTCCGCAGCTGCTGCTGCTGCCGCTACTACTGCTGCAACCAATGGCAGTGAGGTATGGAGTCCAGCGGCATCATATGCCACCCAATATGCCTCACAATATTTCTCTTATCATCCGCACCACCATCACCACCCCTCGCATCACCATCATCACCATGCAGCGGTGCATCATCCACTGCATGCTGGCAGTGGCAGCATTTCATCGACGGCGGCACCAACATCTCTCTCAGCACCACCACCACCAACAACAGCACTTGCCACACATCCACAACCAACACACATAAGTAGCAGCACTCAGTAGTTCCGTTGTTGTACCATTCTGTTGTTCTCTAGTAGATACAAATACTACTTCTTTTTCTGTTCGGTCTGACCTGAAAACAAAAAAATACTCTTCAAAAACTCCAACCAAAAAAATTATGATCGGGTGTGTAATTTGTCTAGTTGAAAATTTCTCTCTTTATATGTATAAGTTAATTGGTAGTTGGTAATATTTGTTTGGAAAAAAAAAATTGGAAAATATATAGATTGGTATACATATTTAATGTAAAAAGAAAACATTTATGTTGTACAATTTATCTTCAAACCAAATACTGAATGCGAGTGACCTTTATAGAGAAGCTAAATGCTGAACTTGGGCATAACATGCCTTATTTTGGGTTTAGATAGACATTCGATGCTGTTTATAGGTTAGTTATGATGAAAACATGTTGTACGATTTATTTTCAAACCAAAATCGATTCACAAATAACTTTACCAAGATGGCGCCCAACATAAATTATAAAAAATTCTAAATTCATTACCTTACTTAACTTACTTAAAATTTCTAAAATATTCCTTAAAATTGATCCTTTTAAAATCTTTAAATCCGTGCTCATGATAATTTTTTAAAAATATTCCCAAAAAATCCACTCTTAAAGTTCAGATGCAGATACGGATTATCCTAAACATCCACTTTCAACCACTGGCAGCCTTTCTGTAAGGTTCCTTAAAAATCCAAGTTCAATGCTCTGATAATATTAAAATATTTCATAAAAACTACTCTTCCAAATCGTTTTGATTTGATATAGATTCCCAAAGATTTCTCAACCAAACAGCACGTTCCTGATTGATATAGCTTCGAAAATATTCATTTATGGCGCCCAACGTGCTTATGGACGAAGGAGATTTTGATCTGCTGGGCAAACGTACTATGGATTTCAAGTTTAGCTATTTATATACGGCGCTGGAATCAACATATTTCTCAGTGGCAGATCAATTGGTTGTGATACCAAGTGCTTCACCAAATTATCTACCACATCCGGTAACACCAACCAGGCCGAATCGGCATTAAAAGACCCAGCTGAGGGATCCACTTTGAACCTCTGACAATCCTTCAGGAAGGTCCCTTAAAAATCCACGTCCAATGCTCTGATAATATTAAAATATTTCATACAAATCGATTCTTCCAAAGAGAGAAGATACAAACAGAGGATATCTGATTCTATTACAAAGAGAGAAGATGTCTGACTGTATTATACTACACTGGCGCCCAACTGTGTGACGAAAAAAAATCAGCCTAAAAACTCCATTCAAGTTAAAGACTCTTCAATGTTGGAATTTACAGTCGCATTTAGTACATGATTTTTCCATTTGGCGACTTATTGCCGTGGAAATCCTAATTCAGCAGTTCTGAAATAAATATCTAGAGGTATTATTGGTGTGGTTGACCTGGAAGTATTTTCACAGACATAGACATAATCACAGACATAATCTTATTCACATAGAAGGTATTCTTCCCTCTTTATTAGAATTGCATAAGATCTTCTTCTAAAAGACCATAAAGTTTTCTCATAAAGGAAAAGGTCCTTATGATATCATCATAGATGTCCTGAATATAGGCACATGTAATACCTAAAGATCTTCTCAGTTCGTCGGGACAGACAAACTGGCCCCTCAGCTCGTCTGTACAGACAAACTGGCCCCTCAGCTCGTCTGTACAGACAAACTGGCCCCTCAGCTCGTCTGTACAGACAAACTGGCCCCTCAGCTCGTCTGTACAGACAAACTGGCCCCTCAGCTCGTCTGTACAGACAAACTGGCCCCTCAGCTCGTCTGTACAGACAAACTGGCCCCTCAGCTCGTCTGTACAGACAAACTGGCCCCTCAGCTCGTCTGTACAGACAAACTGGCCCCTCAGCTCGTCTGTACAGACAAACTGGCCCCTCAGCTTGTCTGTACAGACAAACTGTACAGACAAAGTAGTTCGTCTGTAAAGACAAACTGGATCCTCTTTACAGAAAAACTTGCCCCTGGGATTCTTCTCTACCCATTGAATCTGAATCTGCAAAAAAAAATTAAATATTGACAAATGGCGCCCAACGTGTTAGCGTAAATGTAAAAAGCTGGCGATCTCTTTAACGTTTTTTTTTAATGTGGTTTCTCCATTCTGATTTGTGTAATTGTCAGTTATTCGGAATAGAAATCTTAACTCCAGGAATATTGAAGTTTTGCACATAAAAGTGGCGCCCAAATTTACTGATTGCTTGGCTACAAAATATACGCTTATATATTATTCAGAAAATTTCAATTGAACCCAATACTGTCTTATAGTAAGAAATGACGAAACAATAAAGTGGCGCCCAACATTAAAACATGTTTTAACCCAATCATTCATGTTTTTCCTTTGTTTCACATCCTTTAGATTCCACTAGACTTGGCCCAATCTTATTTCTTGTAGCAGATTCGCAATAAAAATCTTAATTTCTGAAAATATTGATGTTTTACGCGCAACATATAATATACTCCCTCACTCTTTCATATATTCGATTCAGAACAAATTCCTTAACTTCTGCGAATATTGACTTCAAGAGGTGGATTCTATTTTAATTCTCTGAAAACTCACTTGACAAATTGTAAGCAATCTTATTTATTTCCAGATAGCTAATAATCAATAAAGTGTATTTTTTGAAAAAAAAAATGGCGACCAACATGTATTTATATCAGCAAATTCGCAATAAAAACCGTATCTTTTAAAAATATTAAAGTCTTGCGCATAAAAGTGGCGCCCAACATATACTATACTCTCTATCTCTTTTACTCGTGCTTGTATCAGTGAAACTGATTCCTTTACTTCTGCGAATATTGACGTCAATAGGTGGATGCTATTTTAATAAATTACAACCATATTTATTTCTCGATAGCATTTTTGTTAAAATGGCGCCCAACATGTATTTATATTATTTCAGTGATTTCAACATACAAAGGCTGTAGCTGTGTTCTCTACAAATTCATTGAAATTCTTTACTGAATAGTTATCCGTAAAAGTAGAAATAATTATTTTCCACACTTTTTTTAATATGTTTTTTTTAAAGCACACTGCACCTTATTTTTATTAATTATACAAAATATAAACCCGACCCTCCAATAAAAATTTAACAACAACACTAACATATTTTCTATTTTTCTTCCCCAAACCTTTACCCCCAACATATACGAATCAACAACAACAAACACTTCAACAAAACCCAAAAAAAAAAACAGATCATGATCAGCCAACAGTCACAACAACAACAACAGCCACATCAACAACAAGTATTACAACTCAGTCCATACAATCATCATTTACAACCATTAGTCACCTTGGCAGGATCATCTGTGGTTAATTGTAATAATGCCATTATAACTAGTGGAGCAGCAGCAGCAGTAGCGGCATCGGCCAGTTCTTCGCCATCGTGCAGCTCACCTCCCCTACAACAGTTGCCAGCCATAAGTAGTGTTATAAATGGTCTGAACGGAGGTAATGGACCAAGTACCATCATTAGTAGTAATCATAATGGTTCGCTAAGTTCGCCTGGATTGACAATGACATCGACGGCTACACCCTATCATCAATTGGCCATAATAGCATCACCAATTGTCATAACGTCGACTACATTGGATAATCCTACGGATTTGGGTAGTCAAGGTGGTGTGTCTTTGCAGTCGCTGGGTACCAGTGGTACTCTATATCCCTCATCGTATAAGACAAGAAATGCTACAACAACTGCAGTAATGCATCCATCAGCATCGGCTGCTGCCTTGGCTTATGCCACAAATGCCTATGTCATTGGTGCCGGACCAGGGCCGACATCGTGTGCAGCCACCGCCACTTTGAGTGGCTTGGAGCAGAATATCGATGGTAGTCCGCTGCTGTCGTTTTCCGAGGTCACCAATACCCTATTGAATCAATAAGGTAAAGAGAGGGTCTGATGTTTACTATAACTTTTTGGAAAAGAGGAAAATAGGGTGTTAATGTAAATTACAGGAGAACATTTCTCTGGTATGAGCAAAAAAGAGAGTAAAATTGCAAATCTCAAAATTAGGTTTCTTAATATCTCTACAACTAAGTAATCATTTTATTTTCTAAGGTCTATATAAGAAAAGAGATCAAGAGAGAAAGAGTTCATTAAGTATAATAAAATTGTATTCCATATTATATATAACAAGAATATATATTTTGCCAAATTATAGACTATCATATCTTCCATAAACTTATCTGAAAACAAAAGGGATTTTTTCGCAAATGGCAATGAGACTCATATTAAGGATCACTACAATATAAACATATTGTCTAAAAGGAATCCTGCCAGGGAACCTACACTTCATTAATATTATTTGGCGCCCTGAAACATTAGATATTCGGATTAGATGCATTCGATCTAATAGTTATAGCTGTTTAACATATCGCTACGACATTATCTCAGGTGGCGCCCAACAGTAATATGTATATATTTTTGATTAGAAAAATTTCGAAATTCAAAGTCGTTGATTCGAATTTTCCACTTATATCATTATTTGTTCTGAATAAAAAAAATATTTCAGACGGAGAAACTCGAAATCTCCCTCATAAAGATGGCGTCCAACATAAATTAACTTGGCATAAAGTGGGATGCTTTAGAATTTCAAGTCATCTCTTCTAAGTTTATAACAGCGTTTAAAATATCTTAACGTTAATCTCATGTGGAGACACGAATATCTGTGCTTATGGCGAATTAAAAATATGTCGTATTAAAATTAAAAATTTTACCCATACTGATGGCGCCCAATTTATAATAATTTTAATAATCTATTCCATATTAAAACGAATCGCTCAATTAATTTCACTTTAAATTGTAAGCCTTTATCTTGAAATAACAAAGGAAGCTCCATACTTTGCAGTCTTCGCCTAAATATTTATAAGCCATCTCTAAATTTTTCATTGAGTATTTTAGCATCTCAACGAGTTTATTTGATGTGGCGCCCAACGTCTATCTGGCGCCCAACGTCTATCTAATTAAAAAAAATCATAGTATTTCTCTATTTTGAATAAAAAGCATTTACCATTATGAAAATCGCAATCTTTATCATAAAGATGGCGCCCAACTTTAAAATACATGAAGTTCACAATAATTCCATTTCTAATCGAATCGTTCAATTAATGTTACTTTGAATATGAAGCTTCAGACTTTTCAACCTTTGCCCTAGCATTCATTATCTAGTTTTGTTCTCGAAACATTGCAAATTTTAAATATTTGACATTAGGTCCGTGTATTGATCCCTAATTAAATGAATTTCCTACTGGAAAATTTAAAAATTTCCCAATAGTGATTTTCGTCATATAATATTTTAGTCGCAACGATTCCGTATTACAGCGAATTGCTCAACATATGTTCCTTTAATATAGAAATTTCCATTTTGATATGACAATGAGACGTTCCACACTTCCAAGCCTTCGACCTTCAAAGTCATCTAGAGCCGATTTTATTATTTATGATGTGGCTCACAACGGACATTTGCATGTATTCCTGATTAGAAATTATGGGAAATTAAGACTCATTGGAAATTAAATTAAAATCCATAAATACGGCGCCCAATATATCCAAATTGAAACGAAGCGTTCAATATATGCTACATAAGATCAAGCTCCAGGCTTGTAGGATTTTAAAAACCAACTATATCACACAAATGACGCCCAATGTGTATTTTTATTAATTACTATACAGAAACATTTCCCATTGGGAAATTCAAAATAAAAATAGTGTCCAAAGATTGAATATGGCGCCCAATATATCTATATTGAAATGAAACTTTTAATGTATGCTACGTTAAATCAAGCTCCAGACTTGTAGGATTTTATTAACTATTTCGCTAATATGGCTCTTAACGTCTATTTGCATTTATTACGGAAAATTCAGAATAAAAATGGCGCCCAACGTTTGAATTTTTGACATAGGCCTTCGTCAGTAAACCTAGCAGGAAATTCTTAATACATATTTTTGCATTTGAGGTGGAAATTTGTCTGTCCTGAATGAAATAAGCCGAGTAGTAGCGAAATATTTGAGCTGACCTATATTTTTATTACGTTTTTTAAATAACTCCCTACCAAAAATTAATACCCACGTTTCGGGGCATGATTTGATATTTTAGGTATCTTTAAGTACTCATCGAATGGCAAACCTTCCTATCAGAAATTATAAATAAAGGTCTACTCTTTAGGGTGATATCTGAGGTTGAGATTGCCTCTATATAAGATGTCCCCATTTTTCGGAGTTTTGAGGTTTTCAAATAAGTTTTTAACCAAATTCACTTTTGTTCATATTGTTTGGGAAATCTTTATTACTAAATATTACCAATATCAGTTCATGAACAGGTATTGGAAACTTTATTTCCAAATATGGCGCCCAAAGTATTCAACATTGTTCCTTAGAAAATATTTTCTCTTGAACTAAAAATCATAATTTGTTCTTATTTGTCATTTTTTCTGTATTAAATCACAGACTAGGGAGATTTTGAAATTTTCATATAAAGATGGCGCCCAACATATGTGAATTTAACTTTCAATTTACCATTTTTTGGTGTGATATTTGAGTTTGAGGTTGTCTCTATATAAGATGGGTATTTGGAGGTTTTCAAATGAGTTTTTTAACGAATTAATTTTTTTCTTATTGTTTGGCAATTGTTTATTGCTAAAAATTAGCAATATCAGTTCAAGAACAGGTATTGGAAACTTTATTTCCAAATTTGGCGCCCAACGTATTCAACTTTGCTCCATGGAAAATATTTTCTCTTGAACTAAAATCCATAATTTATTGTTATTTGTCATTTTTTCTGTATTAAATCACATACAAGAGAGATATTGAAATTTTCATATAAAAATGGCGCCCAACATATGTGAATTTAACTTTCAATTTACCCTTGGCGCCCAACTTCATCTTTGCTCGTTAGAAAATATTTTCTCTTGAACTAAAAGCCATAGTTTATTCTTATATACATACTAGGGAGATATTGAAATTTTCATATAAAGGTGGCGCCCAACATATATTAATTTAACTTTCAATTGACTTCAATTAGTATTGATCGGTTTGTTACACATAATGACTGCTTTTGGAAAACTCTGACTCTCATAAAAATATATGAGAGTCAGAGTTTTCCAAATTAGCGTGGCGCCCAACATTAATGATTGAGTTAAAAGATCAATTTTCCACACTCTGACGATCCCATCATTTGGCCCATAATTTAATTTTTTTCATGATAGAAATATTAACTTGTGGAATTAGTGGCGTCTTACACATAAAAGTGGCGCCCAACATATCTTATATAAAATCTCAGTGGATTGAATACTAGTTTGAAAGGTAATTCAGTAAGATTTGAAAATGTATATGTTGAGCGGTACTCCAGAGGGAAATTTTCTTGGACTCTCCCCTACAGTGTATCATGAAGGGAGAGTGTATCATGAAGTCTTGCGTCAATGAAGAAATTTATCAGGAAATTATGCGCAATTTGTGACAAACAGTTCGCCGGAATCTGCCGTGGTTCCCTGAAGTGCAGGTTTAGATTCCACAATGAAAATGCCGTTGCCATTTCCAATAAAATCCTAAAATAAAAACCATAAATCTTAGTATGATGATTCCAACTTAAATACAACTGAAATCTTTACAGACACATACATATACGAAAAATAAAACTTCTGCCCATACTTGTAAATATTTCTACAATAAAAAAAATGTTTCCATATAGTATGATGAAAATGAAAAAAATAATATAAAATTTAAATATTTTTTTCCTTATATAAATAAATATTTTTCTTTTTATTTCTGTGATAATGTAAGAACAATTATTTTCTAAAATATAAATAAAAAAATTACTTTCAAAAGATTTTTAAGCTCAAAAAAAAAAAAAAATAATATTATTATATAAAAATGCACAAATTTAAATAATTAAAAATAATTAATATAATACCATTCAGTATAAAAAATACAACTACAAAAAGAAATAATTAATAAAAAATTACAATAGTAACAATAACAAAAACCTAAATAAACAACAACCAAAGATAGATTTTTGAAAATAGAAACCATACAACAAAAAGAACACATATGTTTCCTATTAAATAAATTGGAAATAATGGCAAAAAAATATAAAAAATAAATATTTTTGATTTTTTCGAAATAAATATATTTTTAAAAAAAATATTTTTTTTGAAACTGGAAAAATTATTTAACTTTTAAAATATTAAAAGTGATTAAAAAACTATTATGTTCACAAAATGTGTTATATACAAAAATAATTATTACAATAATATTTTTAATTTAAAAGTGATTATTTGAAATTAGTATTTCAAAAATTATTAATTATTAATTCTTTAATTAAAATATAAAAAAGTAACTATTTTTGAATGAACCATTATGTGAAATATAAAATAATTTTTAATTTAAATAAAATTTGAGTTTTCAATTTTTAATTTTCATTAAAAATATAAAATTTTCTTTCTTTTTGAAAAAAAAAAAAATTGAAATTTCTTTAAATAAATTCTTTTTATTTATTTTATGTTATTTTATTTTATGTTTATGTTACTTTTGTTTTTAAACAGAGCTTATATTTTGGAAAACTTTTAAAAAAAATATTTAAAATTTTTTAATTTTTTAATAAGGAAATTATTTTAATTTAAAAAAGATATTATCATATTAATTAATAAAAATTAATTATGTAATTAATAGAAAAATAGTTAATTAAGAATGTTTTTTAATTAAATATATTTTAAATAAAAACAATTTTCTTAATTAATTATTTTTATTTAAAGACTTGAAAAGTTTTCAATTAAAATATATATGTAAACATTTAATTGGATTTTTTTTACAATTTGTTATGATTTTTTTATTTTTATTTTTATTTTATTTTTGGTAAATTTTCAATTAGGAATACAAATCCAAATTATATATTAGAAAAAAAATAAATGTTTTCCATTAATTCGAAAATATATATACATATATATTATAATATATTTTATATATATTTCCTTTTTATGTTTGGTAAAGTTTTAATTATGTATTAAAAAAATAAAATATTATTTGTATATTAATATATACATATATTACATATACATATATGTATATTATTATATATTTCATTAAAAAAAGGTTGTTGTTTGCCCCAAAAAATACTATATAAAGCAATTATTTTTTTTATTTAATTAAAAAAACATATTATGTATAATAATTTTAAATTAATACAAAGATTCCTATCATTACAAATTTAAAATAAAATTATAGCTGTATTTTAGCCAATATGTAAAAAAAAAATAAATAAAAACAAAAAAATCCTTAATAAAAAATACACACACAATAAATTTTAAGACCTATAGACATATACATAAATACATAAAAAATATATATTTAAAAAAAATACCATTCATTATTTTAGCAAAACAATCAAAAGTCGTATTAAAAATTTAAAACAAAAAATCAATTATGAAATAAAAATTAATTGTAAAAAAAAAATTCACATTTCTTCTAAAAAAACAATAACATATTTGTAAATTAAATATGTAGAATTATATTGATATATGCCGTGCATAAACGCAATAATAATTAGTAAATAAAATATAAAACTTAACTCAAATTCGTATTCAAATATTTTTCAAATTTAACTTATAAAAAAATACCATTATTTAGTCCAGACATTAAAGTTAGCATAAAATTTAATAAATATAAAACAAATTATAAACTTTCGAACATATATGCAATTAAAAAGTATACCCATTTTGAAAATAAATATATATTTTTAAATATTGAATTTAGTTACATAAGAAAAATTATTATAAAAATCATTACTAGATTTTTTTCTTCTTTGGAAATTATTATCGAAAATTTCAAATTAAACAAAAAAAAATAAAAATTAAACTCTTCTTAATTAAAAAACTCAACAACATGAGTTAAGTATATATTAATTAGTAACAATATAAATACTTTGTAAAATAAAACAATCAATTCCTTATAAATAAATTAATAAATTATTGAAAATATTTCAAATTAATATTAATGAAAAATTATCTGGTGTTTTATTTATTACAAATTATGCTCTTTTTCGGGAATCATATTGAAGATTGCTTAATGAAACTCCTATTCAGCAATGCTGGATAGCAGATTTCCGTTTGAAACCCCATATTAAACGAGTTCAGCTAAGCTGAATTGAAGATTTCCAATGAAAAATGAAATTCAGCTAAATTACCGATATTCCCCATCTTCAATTCAAGTTTGGAAGAAATATTACAAACGTAAAGTGTGAATGAATTTTTTTACTCCCTTCGATAGTTTTCTGAAATTGATTTGGTCTTAAGAAACATAGTTTAAACCCTATGTATTTTGATGAGGCCTCATTGAAGCCCTGAATTGAAGGTTACCTAATGTAAACCTAATTCAGCTGGGCCGAATTGAAGGTTACCTAATGTAAACCTAATTCAGCTGGGCCGAATTGAAGGTTACCTAATGGAAACCTAATTCAGCTGGGCAGAATTGAAGGTTACATAACGGAAACCTAATTCAGCTGGGACGATTTGTAGATTACCTAATGGAAACCTAATTCAGCTGGGAAGAATTGAAGGTTACTTAATGGAAACCTAATTCAGCTGGGCAGAATTGAATGTTACCTAAGGGAAACCTAATTCAGATGGGCAGAATTGAAGGTTACCTAATGGAAACCTAATTCAGCTGGGCAGAATTGAAGGTTACCTAATGGAAACCTAATTCAGCTGGGCAGAATTGAAGGTTACCTAATGGAAACCTAATTCAGCTGGGCAGAATTGAAGGTTACCTAATGGAAACCTAATTCAGCTGGGCAGAATTGAAGGTTACCTAATGGAAACCTAATTCAGCTGGGCAGAATTGAAGTTTACCTATGGAAATGGAAATCTAGTTCAGCTGGACGGAATTAAAATTTACCTATGGAAATGGAAATCTAGTTCAGCTGGGGCGAATTGAAGTTTACCAAAGGGAAACCTAATTCAGCTGGGCCGAATTGATGGTTACATAATGAAAACCTAATTCAGCTGGGCCGACTTGAAGGTTACCCAACCGAAACCTAATTCAGCTGGGCTGAATTGAAGTTTACCCAATCGAAACCTAATTCAGCTGGGCAGAATTAAAGGTTACCTAATGGAAACCTAATTCAGCTGGGCCAAATTGAAGGTCATCTAATGGAAACCTGATACAGCTTGGTCGAATGAAAACCTAATTAAACTAATATTTTCTCAAGCGAAAGCAAATCCAGCTAAGCTGAAAAGAACTGTTCTTACTGAACACCTAATTTAGCTAAGCTTAAATGATGTTTACCTAATTGAAACCCAATTCAGCTAAGATGAAAAGAAACCTTCTTAAGCTTAGCTGAATTGAAATTTACCTGAGAATTACCTCATAGAAATCTAATTCATCTGGTCTGAATTGAAGGTTACCTGAAGTAAACATAATTCAGCTAGGCCAAATTGAAGATTACCTCATGGAAACCTAATTCAGCTAGGTAAATTAAAGGTTGCCTAAGGGAAACCTAAATCAACAAATATTTTCTCAAGCGAAACCAAATTCAGCTAAACTGAAATGAAGTTTTCTTAGCGGACCCACAATTTAGCTAAGCTAAAATAAAATTTGCTTAATGGAAACCCTATTCAGCTAAGCTGAATTGAATAATACCTAATGAAAATCCAATTCAGCTAAGATTAAATGATGTTTCCTTAATGGAAACCAAATTCAGCTAAGCTGAATTGAAGATTTTCCTTAAGAACAACCAAATTCAGCTGATCTGACTAAAAACTGTTGGTAAACGAATCGTCATTAAGGTAGTTTAAATTAAATATTTCCTAACGCGAAGGCTTATTCAGCTGAATTGTATGTCCTTTCGCATTTTGGGTACTTTTATGGTCTATGATCATTTTCCAAGAGGATGCAGCTTAGAATTCCAGGTTAGTGGTGCAGAAGAACTTCTTGACAGAAAATCGGCTATAAAGCTATCGGCCTTAAATAGTGCGGGTCCTTTATACAAGACCCACACTATTTAAAGCACTTTTATGCTCCCAGCCTCAATAGAGGAGGCTGTAGTTTAGCAATTTATGTTTTGGGAGGCAATATACGTTCACGCTTTGACATAGCCCGCATATTTTCAGTATTTTTAAGTTTTGAGGACGAAGGGTTTTAATTTGGTGTTCCGTTCACCAAATTTCAATATAGGTCCATATTTTGATAAATCCCGATATTACGGTTTACGGTATTCATGGTCTTAGATGCAATATCTAACTTCCTATCCCATTTGCGGTATGCTGAAGGTCTTACCCGAACTTGCTAACTTAAATATTTCGAATTTTTTGGTATTTGGCTATCTCGGAGTACAAAAAACTTCTGGTAGGATATTCCGTTCCATATAAATGTCCGGTCCCGCTGTCCTTAAGGTCTTCTACGAATTTTCCAATTATTTAAAGTATAAAAACCTCATAAAAATTCGGAGAGATAGGTGAATGTTGTACACAACATCCCGTCCCTTCTGCCAGTATGTTGAAGGTCTGAACCGAACTTTCAAATCTGATAGGCTCGAATGCGGTATTTTCTTTTCTCAGAAAATTTAAAACCTCCAGGCAAACAATGTCGACCGATTAATGGTATTTTGGTGGAGGGCATAACAAGTTCGACCCGCCCGAACTTGATGACTTTTTTAACTTGATTTTCTTTGATCTCCCATGAACCAACAATGGAGATCCAAAAATTGACATTGCAACAATGAAGTCCATCAATTGAACAAAATAAAACTACAGTTATAATCATGAACAAATATTAGCTGACAGTAAATGTCTCAATACGAACCACGATTGAGAGCGGAACTATTCCGATGTGAACTCAAGCAATTAACACCTTTGCTGCTGTTTACGGAGAATGTCGATGTTAAATTTAGATTTATTTTCTTCTTTAACTTGCGTTTTCGTTCTGCTGGCCGAGCTAGCCTAGGGTGCAAATTATTTGCTCCGCTGTTGCTGCTGCTGCGGCAGGGAGATAACTTAATTTATTAGCACAAATTTTTAATAATTAATTGAATTGGTAAATAACCGAACATGAAGAAGAAGCAGCAGAGTATTGGCTGGAAATCTCAATAATTTTCCATAGTTTTGTACGATTTTTTTCGCTGCGGGAGACAGATTCGCACAGTTGATTGGAAACTGTCACATCGAACAAACGAACGCTTACCTAAAGTGATAATATAGAAACGGTACGGTTCGGAACATTACGGAAAAAAATAGCTGTAATGTCACATGAAGAGGATATAGTCCACAGTGTAACGGGGAATTTCGGGCGATGGCAGTTACGCACCATAATCTTAGTGTTTTTGTGTAAAATCCCCACCTCCTGGTTCATGGCCTGTGTCATTTACACAGCACCAGTTCCACAAAAAACGGATTATTATTGTAAACCCTCATTGAATAATATTCCGTTAGAGGGAAATATTACCCACGTCCACCCCGAGGAATGGATACACAAATCCTATCCCGCACGTGAATATCAACAGAAAACCGATCGTGAATTTCACATCGATCAGTGTTATATACGTAAACCCTCGTCGGCAGAGCTATCGAATTACACAAATCCCTTTGATGAGCCTCAGCAAGATCAAAATTCCGATTCAATTGTACCCTGTGATCATTTTGAACATATTTCGGAATATAAATCACTGATAACGGAATTTGATTTGGTCTGCTCGCGACAGCTGTTGGTATCCGTTACGCAGTCGTTTCATGCCCTGGGAGCTTTGATCGGTGGATTTTTGGCAGTGAAGTCGTTGAGAATGTAAAAGATTTAATTTTCCTTATATTCCGATTGATGACTGATTTCTGTCTTTTCAGAGTTAGTCCCAAACGGCTGATGTTGTATGGCATGATCGGCCAAATCATCTGTGGCAATATGACGGGACTGGTATCCACGTTTGTTCTGCATGTCTACTATCGCTGTTTGACATCGATATTTTGTGCCTTCATGTATACATCGGGACAATTGATATGTAAGTATGTCGAGAAGACGGATAAACATTTAGCTGAATTGCTGATATCCTAATAGAAACCTAATTCAGCTGAGCTGAATTGCAGTTTTCCTCGTGGTAACCTTGTTCATTTGGTCTAAACTAAAGATTTTCTAACGAATATCCTCATTCAACTGAGCTTTGTTGAAGATTTTGCAATTCAGCTAAGATCAGTTGAAAATTTCTAAGTTGAGCTGGAATGAAGATTTCCAAGGAAATACTAAATCAGCTAAGCTGAAGTGAAAATTTACCAACAGAAGCCTATTCAGCTGGGCCGAATTAAGGTTACCTAATGGAAACCTAATTCAGCTAAGCCGAATTGAAGTTTAACTGATATAAATATAGTTCAGCTAAGCTGAATTGAAAATTTTCTAATTTAAACCTAATTCAGCTGGGCCGAATTGGAGGTTACCTAATGGAAACCTAATTCAGCTGGGCCAAATTGAAGGTTACCTAATGGAAACCTAACTCAGCTGGGCCGAATTGAAGGTTACCTAATGGAAACCTAACTCAGCTGGGCCGAATTGAAGGTTACCTAATGGAAACCTAATTCAGTTGGGCCGAATTGAAGGTTACCTAATGGAAACCTAATTCAGCTGGGCCAAATTGAAGGTTACCTAAAGGAAACCTAATTCAGCTAAGCCGAATTGAAGATTGCCTAATGGAAACCTAATTCAGTTGGGCCGAATTTGAGGTTACCTAATGGAAACCTAATTCAGCCTAGCCGAATTGAAGTTTAACTAATATAAATATAGTTCAGCTAAGCTGAATTAAAAATTTTTTAAATTAAACCTATTTCAGCTGAGCCGAATTGAAGGTTACCTAATGGAATCCTAATTCAGCCAAGCCGAATTGAAGTTTAACTAATATAAATGTAGTTCAGCTAAGCTGAATTGAAAATTTTCTAAGTTCAACCTATTTCAGCTGGGCCGAATTGAAGATTACCTAATGGAAACCTAATTCAGCTGGCTCGAATTAAAGATTGCCTAATGGAAACCTAATTCAGCTGGGCCGAATTGAAGATTTCCTAATGGAAACCTAATTCAGCTCGGCCGAATTGAAAATTTTCTAATTAAAAACTAATTCAGCTCGGCCGAATTGAAAAATTTCTAATTAAAAACTAATTCAGCTGGGCCGAATTGAAGGTTACCTAATGGAAACCTTATTCAGCTGGGCCGAATTGAAGATTTCCTAATGGAAACCTAATTCAGCTGGCCCGAATTGAAGGTTACCTAATGGAATTCAAATTCAGTTAAACATACATTTTTTTTAATTTGGTTATTTTTTCAGTGTCCGACATCACCGCAGGCAAGGCACGAACAATGACCATAATTCTCTCCGAATTATTCTCTTCGATTGGTTTGATACTACTACCGGGTATATCGATATTCTTCGATAGCTGGAGTCATTTATATGTGGCCATATCGTCGTCCCTATTATTGTTGGTGATACCACATAGGTAAGCCCCAACCTGAATACATCAAATTTATAATAACCATTTCTCTTCCTCCCGCTCCGACAGATGGATAGCCGACAGTCCTCGCTGGCTACTCCAACATCAAAAAATCGATAAGACCCTGACACTCCTTCTCGAATCGGCAGCATTTAATAATCGTTCAATACCCTTAGATATGGAACAACGTCTCGAACATTTAGCCACCGAATTGCAAAAGAAACCAACGTCCACCTTTTGGTCATTGTGGGATGGTAAATCCCCAAGACTTTTTATCATCCTAATACATTGGGCTTGGGCCGTCTCTGTAGTTATCTATAGCGTTATGGTGGTAATGATACGTTTTGTGGATACGACACAATTGCATGTCAATACTTCGTGTTTGGGTAAGTTCGGACGAACGGAAGATAACGGGGATTTTTAATGTCGGTATCTAATTTTAGGTTTTGCTGAAATGTTGGGAATATTTTTGGGACTCTATTTGACCCTTTATACCCGACATAGGTGGCTGTGGTCTGGATATTTGATGTTGTTTGCTGGAGGCATTACATATCTGATTTGGTTTATACCGGATTCAAGTAAGTTGAATTTTTAAAGATTTATTTTATCTGCGATATTTAAATAAATCCAAATAGATACATTATCTATATTATGAAACTAACATAGATAAATTATGTACGTTATCAAAATAACGTAGGTAGCTTATCTAAATTATCGTAGTAAAATAGATACTTTATATGTGTTGTCATAATAACATAGATACATTATCTTCGTTATCGATATAACGTAGATACTTAATCTACGTTATAAAACTAACGTATATACATTATCTACACTTTTAAAATTCCGTAGATAAATTATCTAGATAATGTTAGATAATACATAATGTATGTATGCTATTAAAATAACGTAGATAAATTTATCTTCGTAATCCAAATAACATATATTCATTATCTACGTCATCGAAATAACGTAGATACTTTATCTACCTTATCACAACTACGTAGAAGCTTCATCTACGTTATTAAAATTAAGTAGATAAATTATCTACATTATTGAAATAAAGTAATCACATTATCTACTTTATCCAAATAGCGTAGATACATTATCTACGTTATCAAAATTACGTTTATTCATTATCCACTTTATCCAAATAAAGTAGATACATTATCTATGTTATCCAAATAACGTAGATACATTATCTTCGTTATCCAAATAATGTAGACACATTATCTACGCTACTAAACTAATATAGATGCATTATCTACGGTATCCATATAACTTAGATACATTATCTAAGTTATCCAAACAACCTAGATACATTATCTACGTTATCAAAGTAGCATAGATACATTATCTAAATAATGTAGATAATGTGTCACATTATCTATGTTATAAAAGTGACATAGATAAATTTTCTGCATCTACGACATCCATACAACATATTTACATTATCTGCGCCATCTAAATACATTATCTACGTTATCCAAATAACGTAGATCCATTACTTACGTTATCCAAATAACTAGATACATTATCTACGTTATCTAAATAATTTATCTACATTACCCTAATAATGTAGATAAATTATCTTCACTATTCAAATAACTTAGATACATAATCTACGTTATCCAAATAAATCATCTAAGCTTTTCAAATAACACAGATGCATTATCTAACATTGATACTTTATCTACATATAACAAATGTCGTATATACATTATCTACTTTATTAAAATAACGTAGATAAATTATCTACTTTACCAAAGATAACGTAGATAATTTACCTGCATTATCAATATGACGTAGATAAATTATCTACAGCATCCATATAACATATTTACATTATCTGCGCTGCTTAAATACATTATCTTCGTTATCCAAATAACGTAGATTCATTACTTACATTACTCAAATAACATAGATACATTATCTAAATAACATAGATGAATTTTCTACATTTCCCCAATAACGTAGATAAATTATATACGCTATTCAAATAACGTAGATACATTATCTACGTTATCGAAATAAATCATTTAAGCTTTTCAAATAACACAGATACATTATCTAACGTAGATACTTTATCTACATATAACAAATTTTATTTTTTTTTATTTTTATTTATTTATTTGAGATCAATTATAAAGTTTACATTTCATTTGAAATCCCACGAAGCTAATAACTAGCTTGTCTGTGGGAAATGTATAGGTAATGTATATATATATAAACATGTCAAAATTTGCTGTAGCTCAATATTAAAATTTCAGTGACATTAATTAATAATTATTCAAATAGTAATTTTTGATTAACTTAATCCTAGTATTTTTGCTTTCATCTATAAGTTTGGCAGGAAGCTCATTTAGAGCTAGTGGTAGAGACACAGATATCGCGTTCTTTTCATAATCATTTCTATACGGCGGTACTACATATCTTCCTTCAGCTCTTCGTCTTGTATTATGATTATGATTTATCTTTTTCGCCAAACTCAGATCATCCATGAATTCCTTTACGATCGAAATAGAGTACAGTTGTTTAATATTGAGAATTTGTTGTGTTGTGTACAATTGTTTTGTGTTGTTGTTATGTTGTGAGCGATTATAAGTTCTTTTATTTAGTAGTTTGACAATCCTGTTTTGTGACACCTGCAGGAGCCTACAGTATCTTGCGTTTCCCCATGCCGTGATTCCATGCCTTAGATGTGACTCAACTAATGAGAAATATGTTTGTTTTATCACGTAATTTGGTGCACAGTTTCCCAAGTGATATAATGCATATGCAGATTGCCTTAGTTTTTTCTGCAAACTTTGTATATGTGGTTTCCATTTAAAGTTTTCATCAAGATGGACTCCCAAGTATTTGTAAGTTTCGACTAGTTCAATGTGTGTATTACAATTATCTCCAATTTGATTGTTCATATTTTTGTAATGTATACATTCTCTGTCGTGGAAAATAATTTTAATGTTTGTATTCGGTTTACTTCTTGGACGTATATGCATTATTTTTGTTTTCACAGAGTTTATCACTAATCCGTGGTCATGACACCAATTTGTAAGTATATTAAACTCTTTTTGAAGTGTATCCGTTGCTATTTGTAACGACTTGTTACATACTATTACAGCAGTATCATCTGCGTAAGTAAATGTTACACTGTTCTTCAATTGTAGCACCATTTCATTTGCGTAGATTAAGAATAGAATTGGACCCAGTTTTGAGCCTTGTGGAACACCATATTTTACAGCCACCATGTTGCTGTTTGTTTCGGCTACTTTAACGCAAAAGGTTCGGTTAGAAAGATAATTGGCGAACCAGTTCAGACAATGACCTCTGATTCCACATTTTTCTAACATATATAATAATTTTTCATGGGGTAGAGTGTCGAAAGCTTTACTGAAATCTATAAATAGAGCAAGGCAATTGTTATTTTGACCCAATGACTTATTTATGTAGTTGGTAAAGTGTCCCAGTAGTTGGTTGATATTTTTCCCTTTTTGAAATCCATATTGTTCTTTGTTAATTACTTCATATTTTGTTAGGAAGCCACTAAGTCTTCTTCTTTCCTCAAGAACTTTTTCCATTACCGGCAATATGGAGATTGGTCTGTAGTTATTGAAATCAGTTTTCGAACCATTTTTAAATATTGGTCTTATAATTGATTGTTTCATCATATCGGGTATAGTGGTTTCATGTATGCTTGAGTTAATTAATTTCGTTACGATCGGTGTAAGTTGATCGGCATTGTTTTTTAAATCCAGTGGTCTTATATTATCTATTCCAGCACTTTTACGAGGATTAATGGACTTTAGGATGTTATTGATTTCCTGTTCAGTAGCATATTCCATAAACATAGAGTTTTGTATTATTTTATCACAAGTTGTGGTTAGTGTAACAATTGAACACGGGTGGATTATTTTCAGCACGTTCTCTTTGAAGCTTATGGCGAAGTTTTCGGTAATATCTTTCAAATTTTCACTTTTAAAGTTCATTTTTATATTTGAATCTACATTGTTCGACTTTTTTCCCATAATAGTATTAATAAGTTGCCAAGTACCTCTAATGTTGTTTTTATTTTCCAAAAACTGGTTATAAAAATGATTATTTTTGGCTTTATATATGTCTTTATTTAATTTGTTATTAAAGTTTTTGTATATTTTCTCGTTGATTTTATTATTTTTGTTTCTAGACCATTTCTTATACAGTTGGTCCCTAATGTTGCAGCACTTAAGTATATACTCATTAAGCCAAGGATACGCGTTTCTCTTTTTAAACGTAGATATTTTAATAGTAGAATTATTATATATCTCATTGAATTTATTGTATATATTATTGTATAATTCATTAGTATTATTAGATATACACATTATTTCTTCCCAATTTATATTGTTTACTTGGTTCTTGACCTTGCTGTTATTTATTATGTTTATGTGTTGTGAGTTTTGGGTTTTCATTGCAGTTGTTTTGTTTTCGTGAATATTTCCGATAATTAAAAAGTGATCTGAAATTTCGATTTTCACTATTACTGCGTGAGCTTTTAGTATTCTCGAATCCCATCTGCATATTAGGTGATCTATACACGTATTTGTTTGGTTATTGTTGTCTTCGCGAGTTACATTTGTTACCATGCATTGTAGACCGTTAGATGAAAGGAGATTGAGGTAGTTTATTGTTGTAGGGTTTCGTTTCATGATGTCAATATTCATGTCACCAGCTATTACTAATTTATTATTTCGGCTTAATAAATTTATTAAATTTTCTACTTCCTTCAAAAATAATTTTATGCTTTTACAAGGTGGGCGGTAAACTGGTATTATCGTGAACTCAATGTTGGTTGAAGTTTTGATATCTAATCTCATTGTTTCTGCGGACTTCAAATCAATTTTTATCTCCGTGTATTGTATGTTATTTCTGAGATAAACCGCAATTCCACCACCACGACCTTCTCTGTTAGAAAAGATTCCATTAAAACCATCAATGTGATAAAATTGACTTTCACTATCAGATATATTTGTTTCGCAGAGTATTATTAATTGAATTTTATCCATAACTTTTGCGATACTTGCGATAAATGTCAGAAAATTTTTTCTTAAAGATCTAATGTTAAAACTTATCATCGACATATTATAATTCAAATATTCCATGCTTATGTCGTTTACACTATTAACTATTTCTTCAGTAAAATTCATTATTATTTTGGAATTTAAAATAGTATAAAAAATAAAAAAATAAAAATAAAATTATAATTCTGTATATACAGTTTATTTTCGATATCGAATATAGTTTTTATAGCATTAATTTTGATAACTTTTAAATTGCAGTTTTTATTGATTTATTTTTTCAGTTTTGGCAAATACTTTTAATTAATTTGTTGAGGTTATATCTTCAATATCTGTAGAGTTATGTATAATCGTAAAGCTGGAGTTTTCATTTTTGCGGGCATATATATTTCCATTTTTTACCCATACAAATTTCCATCCCATTTCTTTAGCTTTTGTTTTGGCCATCCATAGGAGACGTTTGTTATACGCAGTTAACTCTTCGTTCACGTAAACCACATTATTCTCTCCATTTGCATCTCTTATTTCCACTTTGTGTCTCTTAATTTTACTCATTAATTCAATTTTCTTATTGACCGTTGAGAGTTCAACAATGATCTTATTTTTCCTTTTTACCTTGTATGCTCTGTTTACGTCAGTGGTATTTATTTCTACACCTGTGCATTCACTTATCTGTTTCAACAGTTCGTAAACGTCCATGTTCTCATCCATAACATTACCAATCTCAATGTTCTTATCGAGTGCTTTCTGTTCCATTTTCGCTATTCTTTCTTTGAGTTCACGTATTTCTTTCTTATTTTCAATGTCGCTCATCTGAAGCTCTTTTACTTGTGTTGTTATTGTTGCTACATTTTTGTTTATTTCTGCGATGTGTTGCTCAATTCTTGTGCTCACTGCTGTTACTGTTGTTATGTTTGTTGTTAGTTGTTTTATGCAGTTCTGCATTTCTATCATACCAGCTCTCATCTCAGCTATTTCTTTTTGTTGTGATGACATCTCTACGTTGTTTAATGATGTTGTTGGTGTTGATGTATTTTTGTAACGTTTACTTGTTCTGGCAATGTCATCGTCCTCTCTTTGTTGTTTTGTGTTTGTTTGTTTATCGTTTCCATTATTATCTGACTGGATCTCATTATCCGAGTATATTATACTCATATAAGCGTTGTTAGGGGATTTTGTTATTGGTTTGCATCGATGACATCTCCAATCTGCTTTTCTTGCATGTCCCATGCTATTATATGAGCTCTCAGAGAGAGAACAGCACGGATTAAAATGAAATTGTCTGTTACAATGATAACATCTCACAAAGTTTATTGACTTTATTTGAGTAGAACACTGCCCACACTGGTTATTTACTGGTATTTCTAGCATTGACATATTATTCAGATATTTAATATCAAAAAAGCTTTATCAATTTATTGACAAAAGGATATTCAAAAACCGAAGAATTTGCTGTTAAAAACACCAATGAATTATTAGTTTGAAGTGCTCGTATGTAATTGTGCGACCGATAACAATGACGGCTACAGCAACCTAATCTGTGACAAGTTTGTTTGAAATCGCTTAATATTTGGATAGAGCTTCCATATATATTTTCGCCCGATTTCAAGTAAATTGGGCATCAAACTCCTCATGTTAGTCAGATTGACATCAAATTCTGCACTACGTACAAAATTGAGCATAGAATTGCGTAGTTGCGTTTTATAGAAGTACAGACATATGCCAACGGATGACCTATTTATATTTGTTTGAAGTCGATTTACATACTTTTGTCCCATTGTAACAAATGACATGTTTATGGATAGATCTAGGTAGATTCACATTTAGATAAATATCACATATTTTATTTCGTCCAATTTCATGTTAATATTCTTGTTTAATATACCCATAGTGGTGAAGGGTATTATATAGTCGGCCCCGTCCGACTTTACTACTTTCCTTACTGGTTTATATATAGATTAGTCCTTCTGCTCATCTATATAGAAAATAGCTCGTATTTAGGTATTCTATATTAGCAGACTTTCTCTTAAAGTAAACATTCTGTTTACACATACAAGAAGGCCTCTTGTTGAGGTCTTAAATTAATGCCTTCAGTAGAAATGGATCTATTTTTGAAGTATACATATATAAGAAGAGCTGCTCCTGTAGAGATTTCTGTAAAAGTAGATATCCTCCACTTCTATAAAATAATAGAAATGGAACTTCAACAGAAGAAGGCCACGTTTTCGTCTATAATTTTGTTGTGGTCCTCTATAGAAACACACTTTTTATTCAGGTGCTCTTGTGGAGGTCTTTTATAAAAGTAGATATCTTCCACTTCTATAAAGGATAGAAGTGGAACTTCCCCAGAAGAATACCTCTTCGTCTATTCGATGATATCCTGATGACGTCGTTAAAAGAAGGTTATTTTTTAGGGATCTAGAGGGTAGATAAAGAGCTTTCATGTAGGTCTTTTATAAAAGATGAATATTTCCGCTTGACTTATACTATAATCTAATGCCTATAAGGTGTTTCTACAGAGTACATTTTACCCTTACAATATATTTATTAAATTCTCAAAATTTATTCAAAAATTTTTCTCTATTTTTTCAGAAATCATTTGTCGAAAGGTAAGTCCAACAAATCGCTATAATTAAATTTCCTTATGCTCTTTAAATAGAGAAAAATAAATATTCTGGATATGAGGATATTACTCCACCCAATAAATTTACTGCAAATAAAACAAAGTTCAGCATTCATGACCATAATGCCAATTATTAATAATGCCCAGCCATTATTCCCTTCATATAGTTGGCATGGCATTCAAGCCATTTAGTTTACATTTATGACTAAGTGCTAAATAGTGTCACGATGTTTGTGTTTTGTTAATTAATTTGTGAACTTTCCAAGCTATTCGCCTGAAACACATACTCCACACCCACCCAACCACCCCTCCAACAACATACATAATTATCGCGACAGAGAAATTTTTATAAAGCCAACGGATGAAATGGTATTTTTGTTGGCCTAGTTGATGATATAAACCCCATCATGTTGTTGTTGGCTGGCGTTTGGTTCCTTTCTCGCTTGGCATTCGGCCAAGAGTTGAGTTTACTGGAATATCGGAAATGAAGCTTACGGCTACTGCCTTTTTTTTTGAAACAAAAAACAAAACTTTGTTAGTTAGTACGTTTTCCAACTTTTACTTGTTATACCCTCCACCATAGTATGGAGGGTATATTAGTTTTGTTTTTCCGTTTGTAACGCATCGAAATAATCATTTCCGACCCTATAAAGTATATATATTCTTGATCAGCGTAAAATTCTATGACGATCTAAGCATGTCCGTCTGTCCGTCTGTCCGTCTGTCCGTCTGTCTGTCTGTCTGTCCGTCTGTCTGTTGTAATCACTCTAGCGTCTAAACGAATTGAGATAGATCGCCAAAATTTTGCATAGAGTCGTCTTTTGTCTGCAGGCAGGTCAAGTTCGAAGATGGGCTTTATCGGTCCACGTTTAGGCATAGCTCCCATATAAGGGTACCCCCCAATTTTCGGTATTTTGAGGTTCTTGAGCGCGTTTTTCAACTGAATTCGCTCAAATTTGGTATATTGAGTTCGTATTGGGTAGCAAATCTTTCCACTGAAAATTATAAATATGGGTCCATATTTTCGGATAGCCCCCATATAAGGGTACCCCCCAATTTTCGGTATTTTGAGGTTCTTGAGCGCGTTTTTCAACTGAATTCGCTCAAAATTGGTATATTGAGTTCGTATTGGGTAGCAAATCTTTCCACTGAAAATTATAAATATGGGTCCATATTTTCGGATAGCCCCCATATAAGGGTACCCCCAATTTTGAGGTATTTTGGGGGGTTTGATCGCATTTTTCTACCGAATTCGCTGAAATTTGGTACTTTGAGTTCTTATTGGGTAGCAAATCTCTATACTAAAAATTATTAATATAGGTCAATTTTTTCGGGTAGCCCCCATATAAGGGTACCCCCCAATTTTCGGTATTTTAGGGTTCTTGAGCGCGGTTTTCAACCAAATTCGCTGAAATTTGGTACATTGGGTTCTTATGGGGTACCAAATCTCCCCACTAAAAATTATAAATATAGGTCCACTTTTTCCGGTAGCCCCCATATAAGAGTTCCCCCAATTTTCGCTATTTTGAGGTTCTTGAGCACGTTTTTCAACCGAATTCCCTGAAATTTGGTATTTTGTAGTCATATATGGTAACAAATTTCCCTACCAAAAATTTTTAATATGCACCCCTTTTTGGGGTAGTCCCCATATAACCCCCTTTTTATACCCTCCACCATAGTATGGAGGGTATATTAATTTTGTCATTCCGTTTGTAACTCATCGAAATATTCATTTCCGACCCTATAAAGTATATATATTCTTGATCAGGGTAAAATTCTAAGACGATCTAGCCATGTCCGTCCGTCCGTCCGTCCGTCTGTCCGTCCGTCCGTCTGTTGTAATCACGCTATCTTCTGAAGGAATTGAGATAGGATGCTGAAATTTTGCATAGGGTTGTCTTTTGTCTGCAGGCAGGTCAAGTTCGAAGATAGGATATATCGGTCCACGTTTAGACATAGCTCCCATATAACAGTACCCCCCAATTTTCGGTATTTTGAGGTTCTTGGGCGCGTTTTTCAACCGAATACGCTGAAATTTGGTACATTGGGTTCTTATTGGGTACTTAATGTCCCCACAAAAAATTATAAATATAGGTCCACTTTTTCTGGTAGCCCCCTTATAACGGTACCTCCTAATTTTCAGTATTTTGGGGGTTTTGATTGTATTTTTCCACCGAATTGGCTATAATTTAGTATTTCGAGTTTTTAATATGTACCAAATCTCTCCACAAAAAATTATAAACATATGTGAATTTTTTCGGATATCCCCCATATAAGGGTACCCCCCAATTTTCGGAATTTTGGGGTTCTTGAGCGCGTTTTTCAACCGAATACGCTGAAATTTGGTACATTGGGTTCCTAATAGGTTCCAAATCTCTCCACCAAAAATTATGAATATTGGTCCATTTTTTCGGATAGCCCCCATATAAGGGTACCCCCAATTTTCGGTATTTGGGGGTTCTTGAGCGCATTTTTCAACCGAATTTGCTGCAATTTGGTAATTTGTAGTCGTATATGGTAACAAATCTCTCTACCAAAAATTTTTAATATTCACCCCCTTTTTGGGGTAGTCCCCATATAACCCCCTTTTTTATATTAAAATAGTTATCTGATTTGTTCCGCGTTTTGAGTTTGGTTCTAAGTCTCTTTTGTAATCATTTCACCTGCGGAGGATAGAGAGATAAACAATTAGAACGTAAGGTTCGATAATTAACTATAGCCGCATTTAGACCTAGCCCCTGATTGGAAGTTCGAGAATTTGAACTAAGCTTGGAAGAAATAATAAGATGGGCAAAGTTTGGATGAAATCTAAATTTTCTGAAACGGATTTGGTCCAAAGAAACATGGGGTCTAGAACCAATATTTCGATGAGACACATTTTCACCGTGTTAAAGTCTATACACCCTCATTAGCCATAAGGCTGAGAGTATAATTATCCTTTAAAATTTTCTAAAATTTTTAATTATGGTTTACATAATCCGTTTTTAGAAATGTCGGTATAGGTCCACTTTTTGGTATGTTCCCTATATTTTCATTTCTAGTACCTGTCAATATATCTATGGTGGAGGGTATCCAAAGTTCGGCCCGGCCGAACTTACCGCTTTTTCACTTGTTTTTATTTGTGGTTTAATTTGTTGTGGTTAGTTTGACGTTTGCTGGAGGTCGTCGTCGGCATCATCGTAGGATCCGTGTAAGAGAAGCTGTAGAAGAGAATATTGCTGCCAATTTAAAAATGGCTTTTATGGCTGTCACTGTTTGCAAATTCTTACTTTTGCTTCTCCTGTTTGTTTTGTTGTTGTGCAATGGTGTGTACAAGCAGTAACGTCAGCATTGGAGCAGAACCAGCCGAACCAGCCTCACAAAACTTTCGAGTTATTAAAATGTTACTGTTTGAGTTAGTCTTTTGTTGTTGCCAAACAAAAGTAAATAATTATAATAATGAAATTAATTAAACATTTGAAATGTTCTTTGTCTTTGACTTCATCGTCTCGTTCTCATAGCAACGAAAAATTTATGCTATGAATTTTTTGTTTACAAGTGAAAATGTTGCCAATTGCCAACTTTATCGGTCAATTGTTTTTCTTTTCTGAAGAGAAAGATAGATAGAGTTCTTCAGAGTTTATTTAAGGAATGTAATTAAATTTTCGGAACTTAAAAAATTTAATGGTAGGCGACAATTTGGGAAGCTATTAATGAGTGTTTTGTCAACATTTTATTGTTGTTGAGAGTCTTAAAAGGGAAACACATAAGAGGACTTCAGGCATGGTATGCTTAGTTGACTTTGCTTAATGTAAAACAATAAAGGAGACGGCGTCAAAAATCAAGTTGAACTCTGATATTTCATTATAAATTGATATTTCATGCAATGTCATCTTAATATGTAATGCCGGCATCATCGTATATGTTTTCCCCTTTAGAAAAAAATAGGACTTCAATGGGGTTTTTATTTGTAGGAGACTTCAATAGGAGATTGTAAAAGTTCTCCTGAGATAAAAATAAACGCAAAATCCATATGAGGACCATTCTCGATTTAAAATTTCGACGATTGTCAACCGGCTGTGTCCCTGAAGTCGTTCCATCGTCGTCATTAATTTTTGCTAAAGTCAATGTTGGAATACTTAGAGAAGAACATAAATTGACATTTTTTTAAGTCCATCTTTTCGACGGCTGGCTTGATTGTCAATAACTGAAACATCGGAATCTCAAACTTTCAACGCAATTAGAAATAATACATATCTGTCTTTGGTATGAACTAGGACTTTGCTCGAAAATTAGCAAAATTACGGGTCAATGAAAATAACTTTAATATTATTTTCGATAAAAAACAATGCTGGAAAATGTGGATCTTGACTGATTACATTTATCCTAGTTGATATCGTGCCGCACCAATCGTAAAACAACTGTTTCCAAAAAGACAAAGTGTTGAGAAGCTCGCTGTCACATTTATCTTACACAATAAACCGATGATATCTTAAATCGATAGTTTTGTTTTTCCGATTGTAACTCATCGAAATAATCATTTCCGACCCTATAAAGTATATATTAGGTTGGGGAAAAGAAATCCATTATTATACCCATCACCACTCTGTGGTACAGGGTATTATGTCTTTGTACATATGTTTGTAACAGACAAAAATAAACGAGATAGACACATGGTTCCTTTTGAGAATATGCATAGAATCACTTTCTAAGTCGATTTATGCATGTCCGTCAGTCTGTCCGTCTGTCTATCTGTTGATGTTAAATTGTAAACAAAGTACAGGTCGCATTTATAATTCGATTTGACTGAAATTTGGTACAGCTCATTTATGTGGCCAAAGGACGAACCCTAATGAAATTGGGAAAAATTGGTCCAGAGTTAGATAAAGCTCCCATAAATATTTTCGTCCGATTTAAGGTAAATGGGGCACCAAAGTCATTCTATATCCTTCGATTTGCACGAAATTTAGCACAGAATACTGAATTAGGACCAGAATGATGTTTGCCAAGTTTCGAGAACATCGGGTCAGATTTATATATAGCTCCCATATATATTTTCGTCCGATTTAAGGTAAATGGTGCATCAAAGTCCCTATATATCGTTCGATTTGCATGAAATTTGGCATAGAGTTCTGAATTAGGCGCAGAATAATGTGTGTCAAGTTTCGAGAAAATCGGTTAAGATTTAGATATAGCTCCCATATATAGTTTCGTCCGATTTAAGGTAAATGGTGCCCCAAAGTCCCTATATATCATTCGATTTGGATGAAATTTGTCTGCCAAGTTTCGAGAAAATCGGTTACGATTTAGATATATCTCCCACATATAGTTTCGTACGATTTAAGGTACATGGTGCACCAAAGACCCTATATATAATTGGTTTGCACAAAATTTAGCATGGAGTACTGAATTTGGTCCAGAATGACGTGTGCGAAGTCTCGATAAAATCGGGTCAGATTTATATATAGCTCCGATATATATTTTCGTCCGATTTAAGGTAAATGGGTCTCCAAAGTCCCTATATATCTTTCGATTTTCACGATATTTGGCATAGCGTACTGAATTGAGTTTAGAATGATATGTGTTAAGTTTTGGAAAAATCGGTTCTCGTTTCGATATGGCTCCCATATATACATATATATTCGTCCGATTTTACATAAATAGTGCACCAACCTTCTAATGTTTGTCCGATTAACACGATTTTTTGCACAACGTATCAAGTTGAGACTTGAATAACGTTTTTGCGTTTTGTTGATATAGCTTCCATATATGGGTGTCGAATGGGTGTCTAAATGAAAATAAAATTTTAACAGTGCGGGGACCGAATAGCGTGCATTAATTTTGCTATAAATCATAAATTTATCCCATGGTACGAAGTCGACTCTAAATGTGGCCGAATGAAATTAAATTTATCATTGGTTGCAGAAAGACTTGTACATATGTACAATATACCCAAAGTGGTCGGCCCAGTCCGACTTTACTGCTTTCCTTACTGGTTTTTTCTTCGACAAAGGCGAAAACGCCAATCGGCTAAAATTGTGAATGGTGGTTATGGTTCCGATACTGTAATAGCCAATTATGTGCAATTTTGATTTCGCAGATTCCGTTCAGGAATTTTTCATCTTAAAGATGCACCTCGCAAAAGTAGGCCGGTCGTCGAAAATATCGATAAAATTGTTTTCCACTAGGACAACGCTAGGCCACACGCATCTACAGTGACTCGCTAGTAGTCTTGGGCAATCTCGTTCAGTTCAGTGATCGAACGAACTAGGTAATTTTTTAAAAGTGAACTAGGTCGTTCACCTCGTTCAGTTGCCTTATATCGTTCAAATGATCACTCAGTTCAATTGGTAAGAAAACGCATTGCTTTGCTTTTAAATGTTGCTTAAATTTATATACTGACTATACCTAGCTACTGCAGTATTTGCATTTGACCTTTTGTGCTCCGCATTTCATGAAATAAGACCTCAATGGACTTATTTGCTGAGTGCTCATTTATTAAAAAGATTTTCTATGAAATTGTTCTTGATTAACGCCGTTCAGTTGGTCAAAGTCGGTGCACCTGTGAACGAAACAGAAGGTGTAGAGTAAAATTTAATGTTGTTCAGTGAACGACGACGTTTATTGAGCAAAGCCGTTCGTTCAGCGACCGACGCCATTCAGTGACCGACGACGTTCATTGAGCAAAGTCGTTCATTGAGCAAAGTCGTTCAGTGACGGCTTTTGGTAAATAGAATCGTTCAGTGAACGACAATAATCAACATTGAACTATGTCGTTCACTCGTTCAGTGGATTGACTCGTTCAATTGAAATAGGTCGTTCACGAACGACACAAGACTACTCGCTAGAGTCACTGCATTTGGTCCAAATCGGACATTCCGAAGCATGAAAGCACGAAAATCCTATAGTTTGTATGAAAATAATGGATTTATTTTTCCCCAACATTATATTTGGAGTTTCAGACACTGCAGTCATATATTACTCTAGAGTGTTCTATCGAATGAAATAAAAATACCATGAATTTTTTCGATATTTCTTACAGAAAAAATTGTCTACGCGCAGATGTGCTCAGTGTGTAGATGTGTAACTGCTTTGCGTTAACTCAACGCAGGTTGTGCCGATACTAAATAATATTTTTATACCCACACTGTGGTACAGGGTATTATACCTTTGTGCATATGTTTGTAACAATCAAAAGGAATCGAGGTAGACACATCCCGGCTAACAATTTGTTCCAAATTTACCGATTCTGCAAAAGTTACCGATTCTGATGCTGAATTCTTACCGAAATCGGAACACAATTCGACTTTCTTAACGAATTGTAAATGAATTCGTAGAAGAAACTCGTGTGAAATTAAGGGACAATTTATGGGAATTTTCGATTTTTACCCAATTTCGAACAAAACTCTAAAGGAACATTCGAAAATATGCAATACGGAAAGATTTTCTGATACATTTTCAGAAGTTCTAAATAAAATGAATTCGGAAACTTCAAAAATGTGACGTCTGTTAAGATGGATCTATTGAATATACCCAAAGCGGTGATGGGTATCATATAGTCGGCCCCGTGTGACTTTACTACTTCCCTTACTGGTTTTTGTTTGCATTCTCAACCCCCTTCATGCTATTGATTTGTTGCCAATCTCAGAACGTATAAACTCAAGGTATTTATCGATAACATTACCCTTTTAAATAACTACTACAAAAAAAACTTCTTTTCCGGAGCGTCCATTGAATATGCCATATTGATTTTAATAGAATGGATCCTTATTGAGGTCAGCTACGGAAAAATGTCCCTCGCAGAGATCTCTTATAGAGGAAGGTCTATAGCTGACGCATTTTATATAGATGAAGGTCTAGAGGCCAAGTCATTCAGGAACTCTCAGATATGTTTTTTTCCTACAATAAGATTATTTTTTCAACGTACCTACCATCATTTTATAACATAAGTGGCTGTAATTTAACATTTCCGGAGGATTCCAACAGAGAAGAAAGGCAGACTAAACGATTTTACTTTTATATAATTTTTCCGGTATATTTTCTCGTAAAATTTGTAAATCCGCAATAATTTCCATTCGAAACTAAAGTCTTAAATATTTATGTGATTTTATATATTTTTCCTGTTTATCTACGAACCTTAGGAATGGTTCAATGTGTATGTATGTACAAAAGAGACTATATACTGCATTGCAT